>NW_021620988.1:764608-821213 GCF_004785775.1 Grammomys surdaster
AAAAAAAAAAAAAAAAAAAAAAAAAAAAAAAAAAAAAAAAAAAGAGAATTTTGTTTAATTACCCTATAAATGATACTTTAATTGCATTAATGGCATAAAAAGTCTCCATCCAATTTCAACCCATCATGTTATGGCTTTAATATCCACAAAATCTTGTGACTCTTAAATCATACATTATTTTACAAAAACATTCAATGTCCACATGCTCTTAAAGGGAAAAAAATCCTAAACCAATATCTTCTTCAACCTGAGCTGATTATCTTAACATTTAAATCTTGTTTTCCTCAGTTTCCCCAACTCAGTTACTTGCATTTCCTTGATGTAAGCTAAGAAACAAACAAATAAACAAACAGAAAGTCATGATGAATAAGAGCTGGAGAGATGATAGAAAACACTGGCCATTCTTCCAGAGGACCATAATTTTATTTCCAACACTCACATGGTAGCTTACAATCAGCTGTTATTCCAGTTCTAGGTGATCCAACACCATTGTTTGTTACCCTTAAACAATCAGGTATGCAACAGGTGAACATATATGCATGCAGGTAAATTGTTTATAAATAAAATAAAATAATGTTGTCTTTTGTATTCCTCTCTATTTGTCATGTTTTGAGGCAAAAAAATAGTGGTGCTGTCTTTTCAGTATATTAATAATCCATTTTTAGCAATTTGTCTGTCAGTCCTGGATGATGTCCTTATCCACTGTCTATGTGGTTATTGCACCAGATTTGTAAATGTTCTCCAAGACTCAAAATTTTTCTTATCATTGTAGTCCTTTCTCTGAAGCAGAATAATCTTTGTCCTTCTTTGTTCTAATTGAAAAATGCATTATATAGAAGGTTATAAAATGTTATGTAGAGTAATCAGCAAACAACAAAGGCACAAGAGCAATGCCTGAAAGTTGAAACAGAAACTGAATAGAAACTTAAATTGAGTATGTGATATTTACATGAAGAGTTATATGTATTCCTCATTTTATTTTTCTCCAGTACAATGTAACTTATGTGATTTCAAATTTTCCTTTCTTTGGATTACTCTTTCTTTCTAGAACTGAAAACTTCATTTTGTTTGTTTGTTCATTAGCTTGTCAGGATAGGATTGTCTTGTATCTTTGTGTCTGTGTAGCTTTGCTGTCCTGGAACTCACTGTGCAGACCAGACTGGCCTCAAACTCCCATACACAGTGATCTATTTGACTCTGCCTCCTAAGTGCTGGGATTAAAGGCTTGTACCACAAATGAGCACCCAGAGAATTCCATTCTTTTTTAATAAAGTTCCACAAGAGGTAAATGCATAGGCATAGGATAAGGATGGGAGAGGCAAAGAAACATTCTTTGAACAAGAAATCATTCAAGATATTGGGATAAGAGAATATTGTAACACTTTTTGAAAAGTTTATCATATTTATATTTAATAGTAACTAGATTCAACCCAAATACTTGTTTATAATATTTGAAAGTATCTAATTGATGTTTCAGAAATAGCACTAACTAGCTTCAAGTTTCAGAATTTTTTATTTCACAACTGCTTTGCTCTTTTCAAACTGTTTATCTGATTCTTATTAAAAAAGCAAGACATATAGAGAAAAAGATAAAGAATGCTTAACAATAAACATAAATTAGAAAACAAGGCCTATGACTTTTTCCAATTAATTAATGCTTATGAGGGAAATGGAGAAAAGAGATAACAATGGAAGCGAATTTTCAAAAACTGGGAATATTAAGGATGGAGAAAATATTAATGGCATCATAATTAGAAAAAATATGAATAGAATTTTAACTTCAAAATATAACTTTAATTTTTATATTCTATTAAAATATAATTATAATATTCATTGTCATCATTATTATTTTATGTATATTATATATTCCTATTTTAGATATAATATATAAAATAATAATAATAAAGCAATGAGAAAACAAACAATTTAATTAAAGAAATAGGCACAAAAATATTGAAAGTTTTTCATTTCCTCTTTGTGATTATTTTCAAAATGAAACACAATAAAAGGATATTAGACTAATAATTGAAACATTTTAGTCCAATTATGTCTAATGGTTTTGGAGCAGTTTCATAATGCTGCCCCTAGAGTAAAAACCTAATAACATATAAAAATTTTTATTCTTCTAGTTATGAAAGTAGAATGTACTCATTATAAAAACATCAAACAATGCAGAAAAGCATGATTTGAAAAGCAACAACGTCCCTTGATAACTCCAGGATTATTGCTTTAACAATTCTGTTTTTATTGTCTCATTTTTATTAGACTTTAACATAATAGCAAAGCTTTGTGTGGGTTGACAGGAAGAATTCAAAGGTAAAAAAGACAAAGAGATTAATAGACCTTAGCAGATGGTAACAAGTCTTCATCTAATCACAAGCCTACATGGAGGGTCATAACTTTCTGTGAGACAGAGAAGAGGCAAAATTAACTTCAGGTGGGAAACATCATAAAAAATGGCGCTGAATATAAAGCATTTGGAATTTACCCTAAGGGATAGATATATGTGTCTGTGATCTCAGAATATTCATTACCCTAGAAGAGAAAATGTTCGCAGCTGTGACAGAATCTGATAGTGAAGTTACAACTATTCAAATAATGCCATAGAAATAAAAGCACATCACTAGAAAGTCAGCCTCTTTCACTGAGTATAAAAATTACATTGGGATGATAAAAACAACAACAACTAAAACAAAATACGACCCACTCAGTCTAGTCAGATCAGGTAAAATGATGTCTGGGATAAGAGAGTACCATGTTGTGTTTGTGTATGGAACAGGGTCACCAGAGAGTGGGAGTATTCATGCTCAAGATAAATGGATATAAAACAATTAGGGTTGGTAGAAATACAAACTCATATTTAAATGAATAAGTTCAGAAGGAGATTAAAGAGGCAAAGCATGGAATAGTTACAATGAAGTTGGCTATGGTATTTTAGACATGAAGACTATGAGGTTATTAGATCCACCAAAGCTTGTAGTATTAGAAAATAGATATTATTTATTCAAAAAGAAAGGAAATTATCAACCATAAGTGTAGTGTTTGACATTTGGTAAAGTAATGAAAGAATCCAGTAGATTTCTGACTTTTTAAAGTGGAAAACAAACATCACTAAAGAACAATTGTTTTATAATAGTGATATCAGCCACAATGAAGTACTAAGTGGTATACTCATTTTCACCAGCTCAAATGCACACAGAAACTCTGAGACTGTTTATCAATTTAAACAGATATAGTTAATAATGCAATCATCAAATGTTGGCTACCAAACCTTTTATATTCAATTTAAACTTAATGTCTGAGGTGTTTCTAGAGTTGTGTGGTTGAAAATCTTTAAGCACATGTTTTTAAAATTGAATATGTGTATTTTAAATTTGATTTGTACAGTCCATTCCTAGCATTTTTCTTATTGAATGAGTCAAAGCTTGCTTATCTATCTATATTTATTAGTCTAGAGTAAGAAGCCATCTCGTGTGTCATGCCAAATACCATATGATTCGTGTTAGTTCTAAAATTTATAGGGGTAGTCATTATAATTAGGAAAAAGTTAAGACACTTGCAGTGTGTTTGGTGTAATTCTAACACCTCTCTGAATGCTTTAACTTTGCATAGTGAGATTATGAATTTAAAGACTGCTGTTCTGCTGAGCGTTGATGTAGCAGATAATACTGATAAATTACCTATGGTCTGAAGTCAGTATTTCTATTTTGGTCAAGTTTCAAGAATGGCATATATTGCTTGATTATGCTAGCCCTTTTTGGCCTGAGGATATTTTTCTTCCAGCCCATCATGTTAAGGCTTGTCTTTAACAACATCTACATGTTGGCAGTCAAAGTACATGGTTTGAAACTGAAAATGGATCCCCAGACAGAGTTATTAAATTAATAGGCTGGCAAGCCAAGGACATGTAAGATTCTATACAGAGCCTTACCAACCTAAGACAGAAGTGCATTGCTTTTTATAATGAATATTCCATGATAGGTAAGGAGGGTATTGTTGTCAGAATGACCTAAGACAGGCTCAATCTTGTTTATGAAGTAAAAAATGGGGAGAAGCAGGGAGCTTTTGGGGTTTCTTGGAAAGAATCTGACTTGGGCCAAGGACAAGGAAATGGGCTGCTGGCAGGAACATGACATTGGTCAAAGACAAGTAAGTGGGCTTCAGGCAGAAATCTGATGTTAGACTAGAACAAAAAAGTAATTTCAGGCAGGAATCTAAATCTAGCGCTAGAACAAAGAAGTAATTTCAGGCAGAATCCCTATATTAGGCTAGAACAAGGAAGTAAGCTTCAGACATAAAAATGATTTTGGGCTAGGACAGGAAAGTAGGATCAGATATTTTGGTCATCCTTAAAAGCCCTTAGAAATAGTGATCATGGGGGAGTGATCATGGAACTTTATTGCCTTGCTTGCTGTTTGACTATTTGTATTTATTATCTTGTTTTTAATCTACTATTTGCATCTATTGTATTACTAGTTCCTCAACCTAGAACTGACCTTATTACTTGCATGTAATTAAAATGGCATAAAAGCAAAAAGAAGGAGGGGGATGGGATAGGGTGTTTCTAGGGAGGGGAAATGGGGAAAAGGGATGACATCTGAAATGTAAATAAATAAAATATTCAATAAAAAAGAGGAAAAAATCTATTATTACGTAGTAAGGTATTTTCTGTTTTATGAACCTTTTTCTGTTCCATTTTAGAAAGATTTTCTTCATATATGAATATATGCTATCATTGTTTTGTGACTCTCTCAATATATTTTTGCAAAATGTTCTCACTGTGTCACAATACCCAAGGAAAGTATCAAAGAATTTATTCTAGAGAGAGAGACAGAGACAGAGACAGAGATGAGAGAGACAAAGGCAAAGACAAAGAGAAAATTAAAGTACTCCTAAATTTCTTCTCTCACATTAGAATATTATATGGGGAAAAAATCCACATTTAATTGCTAAAAATGGAAAACATAATTTATAATCAATATGAAATACATACATAGCACAAACCCTAAAATAATATATCATTGCTTCTTAGTATGCTAAGATGCTGAAATATAACTACTAAAATATGATAAGGAAGATAAATGTCACCAATAGTGACTCTAGTTTCTGTGAAAAAATATAACACTTTCAACAAAAAATTACAAATAAATTTTTATGTAAGATTAGGAGAATATGTTGGGTCAAACTTTTAGCTTTTCAGATGGAACATTTCAGACCCTCAAGATAAAATTTCCTCTCCTTTTTAACACCATTAAAATGCTTTTTCTCTATTGGTTGCTCAAATCTTTGGATAATTTCTGCCCAAAGGCATGAATAGTGTCTGATCCATGGAAGATCTGCAAGGAGCTTATCCAGCAGTGTTGACATGGAGATAATGTAATAGTTGTCTGAGTAAGAGGTGAAGTTATAGTTCTTCACTAGGGGTCAGCAATCATGCTAATATTTCTACCTAAGAAATACTTGAACATTCTTGTCTAAAGCTTCCATGTAAGTTTTCTGCTTATCAAACACTGTAAAGTGCTTAATTCAACACAAATTTACCAGATTACAGTTGTGGGATTGTGACAACTGTATTGTGACAACTCCCTCAACTAAAGTCTACACATCACCCCACTTTTCTTTTGAATACTGCAGAAAGGGATTTTTGTTTTGCTATTTTTCTCTGGCTCCCAGAGTCTGTCTTCATTCTGGGCTTGGGTCTCTGTCAGGCATTTTTCATCAGACAAAAACAAATACAGGGATTTCCCCATAGATCATCAATGTAACTCTGTTTTCTGTCTGCACATGCAATGACGCAAGCCAGGAATGGTAGTACACTCTTATAACACCAGCACTTGTGAAGTAAAGGCAATATGTAAGGAAGGATTGAGAGTTCAAAGATAATTTCAAGTCAGTTGTTCCAAATCCAGTCAGTTTCAACATCAACATCCTCACATCAAAAAAAAAAAATTCTTATGATGACTCTGGGCTTCTCTCGATATTCTGAAATCCATCCCTATCACAAGGTCACAAATTAACAATTTTCATTTCATCTCATATTTACTTTGACATGTAATATATGTTCAGATGAAGGCAGCAGTACTTTGTAAAGTTCTTCCTCCATTGACTTTACTGCTTGGGTTAAATAAAGATCAACGAATGTGTAAAGATATCTTATGTCCCTCTTGCTCCACATGGAAAGTAAGGTTTAGAAAATGTATACAAATGTTATAATGAGTCTTTTTTATCTCTCACCCACAAACTTGTATCTTCTTCCAGACCCTACATAATCTCAATGAGATAAATTGGTAGGTCTTAGTTAGTATAGACTAATATGTCATTTTAATTCCTCTTGAGAACCATTGTCTCTTTCCAGTAACTTTCATTTGTTTAGCAATTGTATTCTGATTCTTAGACATATCAGAGAAATTCTTGTATCAAAATTGTATCAAAATTGCCACTTTGAAATAGGAAATGATGCATGCTAGACAAGCACTCTATTGACTAAATTATGTCCCCCAACAACAATTTCCATTTTAAAATGAAGTTAATTGTTCACTAAGTCATGAGATTCTAACATTCAAGGATACTAACTGGGTTGGCTTCAAATTGTTCTATCAGTTTGTTCATGGAGATATCTACCTTAATAAATACCATTCTTTTAACGAATGATCTCCATTTCAGACTACTAAATGGTAGGTTCTTCTTTGTCATATTTGACATATCTCTAAATAGCCAGCTAGACTCTTTCCCTATGGACTAATATTGTCAAATTTTACTTCTTAAACTAATTTCCTAAACTTTACAAACTCTGTGCAATTTGAAATCTTGTTCAACTCCTCACTGTGTTTTCCCCCCTGTTCTATTAGTAAAGAATACTATGTAGCACCTTCTTATTTAGTGTTAAAAATCCACATTACTTTCAGAAATAAAAACATGAATGAACAGAGTATTGATCTTGTTTGTTGTAATGTAGATATTCTTGAAATATAAATATTCACAACATTAGAGTGACCCAGATGCATTCTTCTTCATTCTGAGAAGGAAACATTGTTATTTTATCAGTTCAAATTTTGTCCCTGAGTTATGATTGTTAGTAATAAAGAACATTAAATGAATTTTGTGTTAGCACTAAAATAATAAGATGTTTTTAGGACTTTGAAGTAGCCAAGTAGCTCGGTATTAAAATTCATTAGCTTAAACCCCTTGAGATGATTCCAAATAGTTAAGATTTGTGTAAAACTGATACTTTCATTCTTTTTATTCATTAAAAAAAAAACAAATTAAAATGTGACATTCAACATTCAGAACACAAGGTGTTGATTTTGTTTTTATAAGAAGCCCTTGGCTCTCATTCTTTACTATTCAATGAAAAGACAGGACTATGAATGCCCTGTGGCACAATATGTAGCTTGTATTAATGTTCCAGAGTCAGGCTTTATTGTGCCAGACTTCAAGAAACAAAGGAGAAATAGATCCTTATTACAGTAAATGTCAAGAGTCATGGAGCAAAAACGCCTTTGTTGGTGAGAGTAGTTGAAATATGAATCAATGACCAAGTCATGAGTATCAAAATGGGGACAGTTTCTTTTCATCAGTATTTATTATTCTATCCTTTCAATAAAAATATAACTGAAAAGTACCAATAAACTATGGGTTGCTATGTAATTTAAAAGAACTTGGACAACAGGAACTATAAACCCTTGAAAGTGTCAGCTCTGTAACTGTACTGTATTTAAGAGGAAAATTCCACTAGACCCTCCCCTCCTGGAAGAGAAAGGTCATAGACCACTTAGGCACCCCTCCCCTCCAGAAGAGAGAGTCTAATTAACATTCCTCAGACCACAGGGGGTGGGGACTGATCTGGGGTGGGGGCAGAGCAAGCAGACAACAGATCATTGGCCACCTGCAGACAAGGGAAGTCCCTGCTACCTCATTCCCTAAAGACCAATCAGTTTAAAACTCACATTGTTCTGCCAATCATATTGTGCCTGGCTGTTGTCTCTCTGCTACCCCTAGTAACTGTATAAATGTCCACTGAACAAGCTGTGGGGTGTCACCTCGCCTTCTAGATGCAGGATGGCTCCAGCATCCTGGAACATTAAAATTCCTCTTGCTTTTTGCAAAGATTCTCTGTGTGGTTCACCCAGCGGTCTCAGGTAAACTAAGGCTCGCTCACTAGAGTCTTACAATATATCAAAACCTGGATGCTTAGAACAATTACAACTTGAAGGGTGTACCTAATCCCAATAGCCTAAAGCAACTGTGATACCTAAAATTCTATGTATATCTTCATCAAATACTTTATACTCTCCCACCAAATAGTATACAAAAGGCAGCGTTTGAATAAGAAATAGAATATAAGTTTATATACATTTAAGTACATGCAGTTGACGTTATATGACAAAATGTACCCAATATGAGGGTTGGAAGCATATAAAAGTGATCGTGAATATATTCTACTTGTAAAGGAAAGTAGGACAAGTTACAGGAAATGAAGGAAATGGAACAAAGAAAATTAAAAGCTAAAATTAAACAGTTATCCAATACATGGATATTTCTATTAGAGGAGTTGCTTTTTCTACAGGTTTTGAGATATTTCATTATATAACCCATGCTGGCTTCCAACTCCTACTCTTCATAACTTGGCCTCTCAAGTGCTGAGATTGAAGTCCTGTGTCACTATATTTGGCTGAATAATATTATCATAGATATTTCAAGGTGTCATTAGTAATCTACATATTTATTAAAATGAATTTGCTTGCTGTATTTTGCAAATCATGCTGGGGATGAGCATACAAATTATGGGCAAGAGCTTTAAAATATGAATGATAATCTCTTTCCTTTCTGAACTTTCAGATTTACCTTCAACAAATGAAAGAACATTAAAGATGCAAATGATTTCAGCTCTAATAGTTTTATTATAGAAACACTGTTGAATTTAAATGTGCTAGGCAATTCATTTGTGTTGTTGTTCTTGTTTCTAAGGAGTGCTGTTAAATATTATCTTTTGCACCAGACATGGTATGGTGTTTTGAATGGGAATTGCCCTCATAAGCTCATATGGTTGTGTGGTTAGTCCCTAGTTAGTAGAAATGTTTGGCAAGGATTAAAAGGTGTTACTGGGGGTGGGTTTTGAGGTTTCAAAATCCCTAGCAAGGCCCCACATCTACCCCCATCCGTCCCCTCTACCTACTGCTTGTGGATCAGGAAATAAAGCAAGTCTATATAAGCAAGTATTCAATGAAATGATTTCTTTTGTAAGAGATGCCATTGTTACAGTGTCTCTTTACAGCAATAGAACAGTAAGACATATAGCCATCACAATTACAAACTCACTGTATTTGTAGTTTCTTGCAGGAGAATTACATAATATCGAGGTCAAAATTGGTAAGGAATTTATTATAGAATCTCCAGGCTTCATTCCTCCTTAATGGGCTATTGACAGTTAAATGCTTCTGGGGGGAAAAGAGTCATTCTTTTCTGAGGATATGGCCATGAGTACTTTTCTCTGCAATATCCCATTGGATTGCCCCACACACATACATATACAGGCAACAGTAATTGAAGTTAATGGTTAGTTTTTTTCTTTTTCTTTTTTTTTTTAAATGTAGACATGTATTTAGGAAGGAAGTTTTGAGCCACTGTAGTAGGAGTTGAAAGAAAAAAAATGCAGTTGGTATACAACCATGTACCATTGTATACATGTATGGAATTTTTTTAAAAAAAAGAAAATAGGAGAAATATAAAATTAGTTACTTATTAGAGCAATATTACTCATGTTACCAATAAATCTGTAATAACTACTTAGATTTGCTGTTGTTCTGACTTATGTGGAAGAGCAAACTGCAAAATAGCTATCATGAATTCCCAGTTACCACCACACAGACTTTTCGTATTGCTTTTGTGTCTGTCTTCATCTTTTTCCATCACAAGTGCAAACTCGTGACTGTAGGGAAATTTCTGCTTTTGTTGATATAAAACCGAGTCTGCTCTGCTTTCAATTTGGAAGAGTAGTTTCCCTAGCATTCTGGTTATAAACATAGAAACCTCCTGATAAGCCCTTAGAAACAGTGATCACAGGAGTGTTCATGGAATTTTGTTTATTGCCTTGCTTGTTCTTTGGCTATTGTGTTTATTTTATTGCTTGTTCCTTGACCAGTTGCAGCTATTGCATTGCTAGACCCTCAACTTAGAACTAATCTTAATACTTGCATGTAATTAAAATGGTATAAAAGCAAAATGGAGGAGGGAGGATGTGATAAGGTGTTTCTAGGGAGGGGAAATGGAAAAAGGGAATGGCATCTGAAATGTAAATAAAATATCCATTAAAAATGAAAAATGCAAATAAAAAACAGAAACGTTGGTTTTACTTTGAGAATTCCTTGTATATCTTTTTGTTGCCATTACTTTTTTATGACAATGTAACCATTATATATTACTGTTCTACTTTTCAGGGCATAGAGTATTTTTGGACATTAACTGATCTGTTTGTTGTATTTCACTGAATTTGTAAAATGGTTCACTGTATTAATTTAAACGTCTTATTCTGACAGACATTCTGTTTTCTAAAATGACCTTATTCATTAAAGTTGTAATATATTCACAATAATACTGAGTAGGAGATATAGAACTCTTGTGTAAGTCTACATGCATGTATCCCCTCCATAATCAACATCCCCAGCAGGCTGGTGCATTTGATTTCACAGATTAAAAACTTCATAGTAAAGCAAGCTCCATGAATTTTATTAAACATCATTCACTGTTGAACATCCTCAGACTCCCATGTGTTCATCTTTTCCTTCTTGTTTATATTAGCAACTACCAATCTTATCCTAAGTATAGTTTTACATTTTCCAGTATGTCTGATGAAAGGAATTATACAGTATTTGCTTCTGTAGTTTATTTTTAATTTATAATGTGAATTATATTTCCTCTGTGTCTGTTCAGTGTCTTCTCTCCCTCTCTCTCTCTCTCTCCCTCTCTCTCTTTCTCCCTCTCTCTCTCTCTCCCTCCTTCTCTCCTTCTCTCTCTCTCTCTCTCTCTCTCTCTCTCTCTCTCTTTCTCTCTCTCTCTCTCTCTGCTCTCTGTCCCTATCTCTCTATCTCTCTCTCTCCTCTATTCTATAGAAAACACAGTTTATCTGAATTTCAGTTTTTACTGTCAGAATTTTTTTTAAATGACAGATTTGTATCACTTATTACTAAGAATATATTCACCAAATGCCCCAGTTGGAGTAACCAGATTTAAATTTCATTAGTCATCACTTCAAATAAAATTGTTATTCTGTGTAAAGGGTGAAGAGTCTAGCTTGTTAGACTAGCATACAAGCATTGTGTCTTATGATAGCCTTTTTTGTAACAGGTATCCACAAGAAATTTTATATTAATATTTTTTATTTTATCATGCAGATGAAGACATACAAAAGAGTTGGGACAATAAAATCTTAATTTTACAGCTTACTCAAAATTAAAATTCATTTTATAGTGAATAATAAAGTAGCCACAGATGTGGTTTGTTTCCACTCTGTATTTGTGCTAGAAGCCTAAATCACTTTGTCTTGAAACATCATCATAAATTATAAAATACTGAAAACTTGACTATTCAATATTTAATGTATACTGGTTTCCACTGAATCACTATAACTTTTTCAGGATCCTTGAAAATTTTGTAAAAAACCCAGGAAATCATAAATCGTACTTTACAAATATTTTCAACATGCTAAATTTAGCCCATTTCCCACAGCTTGACATATTCAAAGTGCCTATTGACCACAGAGAGGTCCTATGACTTATAGAAAATTTTTCCTTTCAATATCCTGCAACTTCCAGAATCTTTACTCAACTGACCATCCCCTGAGTAAGGTACAGATGGCCCTAACAGTATGTAAGTTACATATCTAGTCAAAGATAAAGGACACTCCTATGTATATTTATGAAATGTCTGCTCTCTGTAGCTCTCTTTTGCCTATTATATTTATATGAAAACTCTAAGCACATAAATAGCATTACATTGTGAACTTGGGAGTCTAAGTCCTTCTTCTAGTTTTTAACTTTTTTGTCTAGTTTTTAACTTTTTTGTCTGGTTTTCTGATGCCCATAGAAAAGTATCAACTGTGCTCCATTTTGTTTGTTTGTTTGGTTTTGGTTTTTTGAGACAGTGTTTCTCTGTGTAGCACTGGCTGTCTTAGAACTCACTCTGTAGACCAGGCTGGCCTCAAACTCAGAAATCCACCTGCCTCTGCCTCCCAAGTGCTGAGATTAAAGGCATGCGCCACCACTGCCCAGCAACTGTGCTTCCTTTTAGAAGTTTTATAATCACCCAGACTTTGTTGGCTGATATCTACAAGCAATATGTTATATACTTTGTAAACTTTATATCAATTCATCATAGGATAACTATTCTCATACCATTCACACTGCCAAAAGCTTTCTACACTTTTATATAAATTGAAATTTTATGTATTATTATTGTGCAATTTCATGATTGTATTCAAATGTCTTTACTTTTTACTTTTTACAGGATGCAAGCACTAAAACACTACCTTATTTTCCTTGCCAGGCAAGAAACTGAATCTAGAAAAAGATTTCAAAAATTTGTGTACTATAGCAGTTGAAAAATTATGAGTTATATAAGCTTAAACTATTAGAAAATATTTCAGTATCATTGTTACAGTCAAGATTCTAATTTTATAATTTAATAAATTATTGAATATTTGCTGTAACCCTTCATCAACAAGCTTCTTTTTTGAGGAGAAAGGTGACTATTCCAAAGACTCACAATTGGTAAAAATTCAGAGAACATGTGACTGTGACATGTCCAATGCTAACTGATATATCCCCAAATCATCTCTATACTGAAGTTGCACAGAAAGTATTGAAAGAAGAAGCAGAAAGATTATAAGAGCTAGAGGACACCTCCAACATAATAATGTGTTCTGGACAATACAGGGAAGCTGCAACCATTAAACATCAACAGAATGTTTGTACAAGTGAGACTGGTATAATAGGAATACCAATCAGCATGTTAACATGGATGTGGGAAAAGATACAAGCCACCAATGGCTGCTCAGAAAAGGAGAATCAGTTTTCCCTAGGGACCAGAACACTGATAGATGATCAACTCTCACCAGTCAGTTTTAAAGACATGCATATATGAACAACATTAAATGTTGGCTAGATAAAATATATACATGGTATATTTATATTTAATTATATATATTATTTATATCAATAATAATTACATTAGATGTCTTGAATCTGAGAAGGAATTGGGAACATAGAGAGTGGAGGGAAGAGAAGAATGGATATAAATGATATCAATACAATATTAATAATTAAATCTTTTTAAAAATTATAAATAAATAAATACATAAATAAGTTAGGGTCTGCCTGGGACAATCTGCAGAGGTAAGTTGGGAGCAATCCTCTGAGCTCCATTGCCTATGTCTGCCCAGGCTCTTCATTCTTCAGACCTGAGAAGCATTGTCTGTTGTCTACTCCTCACTCAAGAATTTCCTGCTCTGCAGATGAAACTTTCTGGGTTCTGAAGACTAACCAGCTTAGAATCCTGCTACACCAGTTCTATCCCAGTAGGAATTGCCTACCATCCCAGTTGGGAGGCCAAACAGGAATACTGAGATGGCTAGGTTGACTTCATGACAATCTTCAAATTGACATTCCAGGAGACTAGGCCTAAATCACTGTTTCCAAGATCTAGGCAAGTCCAGGCAAGTCTGGACCACAGAAGCTGCCCAGACACCTGGCCAGAGGCAATGACAATGGATCAGCCACAGTTTCCAGACTTTCGTAGCAAGTTTCCACCACCATACTCCTGCTCCAGGCCCCAGCAATGGTTCTGGAATGTCCCTAGAGACAGATTCAAGATTAAGATAGAGGTCATCTACCCCTCTGTAGAATTGTCTTAATGTGCTTTAAGTCAGGCCTGTGAGCCCACTTCAGGGTTTCTCTGTCTTTGTAGATGATAGACCCTAGCATGTTGGACATTACAGTACAACCTACAGAGTGGGATCTAATGGAGGCACAGCCAGCAGAGATACATACCATGATCTCCATTGTCTGGCCCCTCCCCTTCCCTTCCCAAAAATTCCTGCTGTCATCAGGATCATCTAGCCAACTCCAGGGGAAAACAAACGCCTAAATGACAGCTTAAGAACACAATCAACAATATACAGGTCAGTATGACAGGACTAGAGACCAGCTATTCTGCTACAAAAAATCCTGGATATTCTAATGAACTGAAGCACAAGAAGATATTAAATTCAATCTTATAAAGATGACAGAGGCAGTTAAAGAGGACATGAATAAATTCCTTAAGGAAGTACAGGAAAATACATGCAACCAGGTAGAAGCATTAAAAGAAAAAGCAAATAAATATAAAGAAAGACAAACAAACAAAAAAAACCAGGTGAAGGTTGTGAATAAAACTGTTTAGGACCTGAAAAGGAAATGAAATCAATAAAAAAAGTTAAAAACTGCGGCAATCGGGGAGATGGAAAATCTAGGAAAGGAGACAGGAACTACTGACTTAAGCATTACAAACAGAATAGAGGATATGGAAGAGAGAATCTTGGGTATAGAAGATATGATAGAATAAATCAAAGAAAATGCAAAATCTCAAATGGTCATGACATAATACATTTGGAAAAATTGGGATAGTATAAAAAGACCAAACCTAAGAATAATATGAATAGAAGAATAGTCAAAGGCCAAGAAAACATCTTCAACAAACAAAATCATACAAGAAAATTACCCTAACCTAGAGAAAGCAATGGCTATCAACATACAAGAAGCTTACAGAACATCAAACAGATTATATCATAAAAGAAAATTCCCCTGCCATATAATAATCAAAACACTAAATACACAGAACAAAGAAAGAATTTAAAACTCAGCAAGGGAAAATGACCAAGTAACATATAAAGGCAGACCTATCACAATTTCTCAATTGAGGATCTAAAAGCTAGAAGAGCCTTGGTAGAAGTGTTACAGACCCTAAGAGACCACAGATGTCAGTCTAGACTACTATACCCAGCAAAACTTCGAGTCACCGTAGCCGGAGAAAGCAAGATGTTCCATGACAAAACCAAATCTAAACAATCCCTTTCCACTAACACAGCCTTATATTAGATACTAGGGAAAAAAATCAAACCAAACCAAACAAAAAATACCTCCAACCCAATGAGAACACAATAAATAAGTAATTATACACCATTAAAATCCACAGAAGAGAATAGCACACAAAACACACACACTCAATCGTCACTGACATCAAAATAAAAGGCAGTATCAATCATCGGTCATTAATATCTCTCAGTATCAATGGACTCAGTTCTCCAGTAAAAAGACATAGGCTAACAGAATGAATGTGTAACAGAATCCATCATTCTGTTACATATAAGAAATACATCTCACCAAGTGTAAGTTAACCATGCTATAATCAACAGACCCAAAGAAACAAAATAACAAGAAAGGCCTAAGGGAAGATGGTTGAATCTTTCTCAGAAGGACAAACATAATAGATCAATGGCAGGAGGGAATTGGGTGGATGAGGGATGGGGAGGGGAGATGGGACATAATCATATGTAGGGAGAGCAAAGGAGATAGAAGGGAGATCAGTGGTGGGTGGGCAATCTCTAGAACATGCCAGAGACCTGGGATGAGAAGAAGCCTCAGAGGATATATGGGAGTGACTCTAGATGACTCTTAGCAGTGGGGGATATGGATCCTGAAGTGGCCACTTCCTGTAGCCAGGTAGAACTCCCAGTGGAGGGATAAGGATAGCAACCCCAATACAAAACCTTCAACCTAAAATTTGTCCTGCCTATAAGATATACAGGGAACAAAAAATAGAGCAAAGACTGAGAGAATGGCCAAACCATGACTGCCACAAGTTGAGACCTACCCTACAGGCACAAGCCAATCCCTGAAACTATTAATGATACTATGTTACGCTTTCAGAGAGGAACCAAACATAACTGTCCTCTGAGAATTTCCATCCAGCAGCCAATGGGAAGAGATGCAGAGACTCAAACCCACATATTAGGTAGACATAGTGAATCTGAAGGAAGAGTTCGGAGATGAATTGAGGGACCAGAAGACAGGGACTCCATGGGAAGGCCAAGAGAATCAACTAATATTAACCCTTGGTGGGGATCTCCCAGAGACTGAATTTCCAACCAAAAAAGCACAGGCTGGACCTAGGCTCCCTACACTTATGTAGCAGATGAGCAGCTTGGTCTTCATGTGTGTTCCCCAACAACTGGAACAGGGACTGTCCCTGAGTCTCATTCCTACCTGTCAGCCTGCCTGTGGAACCTGCTCTCCTAAATAAACCACCTTGTCTGGTCTCAGTATGGAAGGATATGCTTATTCCTGCTGTTACCTGATGTATGTGTGTGTGGGGAGGGCAGGGGTTAGTGGAGTGGTCACACCCAGAGTGGACTTCCTCTTCTCCAAAGACTTGGAAAAAGTGGAATGAGGTGTGAGGAAATACTGAGAAGAGAGGAAGAGCTGATATTGAGAGGTACAGTCAAAAATTAAATTAATTAATTAAAAAAATAAAAGTTAAAAATAAATACGTTTGAAAATATCAAGGGCAATGCATTGCCCGGCATCACATGTCATTGTCTGATGTTACAAAGAAATTTTGGTATTTCCATAGAACATGACAAGAAGACAGTCAACAATATTTCTTCCAATGCATTCAATTTTTTTTCTGGATAGCTTCTCATGGGGCTTGTATGTATCTATGTTTCAGTTGTACTTGGAAGTATTTAGCTTCTAAGTCACACTTTCTTGTCACAGTAAACAGAGATTTTGCTTTAAAAGGTTTCGACTAGTGCAGAGAGCAGCCATCAAGAAAACAAACGTTTCGAATAAGTTTTGGGGGGATTATTTTTCTTTTACTTATATTCACTTTTCTATTTAAAGTGCTTCTTTTTTTTCTTTTCTTTTAATTGTATAATTGTTACCAAGTATGGACTCATGCTTTTCTTTGTACTCACAATTTATTGAAACAGAAATTTTAAAGTATCTACTGATGATATCTGCCCACATATATGAAATATGTGCATATGACTTGTATAACTATGCATGTGTTCATGTTTATTTGTATGACAATAAGCATATATATATATATCAAAGAGAACATGCCATTTTCCTATCAGTATTTTTACTTTTGAGGCAGGGTGCTTTTCATGAAAGCCCAAGAAGTCATTAATAAAGCCATGAAAGTTAAGCCTGTATTGTGTTGAAGGTTTCAACATGTTGAATATGCTAGAGCAGGGAATACCTTCCAAAGAGAGCTTCATAAAGAGAATGGAACAAACCTAAGAGACAGAAGTATATTTTGGCCAAAAAAAGCTGGAAGGGCAGAGACATTTATCACTAGATTTGGAGTTATAGGATCCAGAAATTTAACTGCTAGTTTTGGTATGACTTTGGCCCAGTATTTCCTCACTAGTCTTCCATTATTCCCTTTCTGGAATGGTAATGCATATTCTGTGCCAATGTTGTTGGAAATGTGTAATTCTATTTTTGAGTTTACAAATGGTAAGGTATTTTTTGGGGTCTCAAAAGATACTTTGGACTTTTAAACTAACTGTCTTGGGACTGTGAAAGCCACAGGGACTATTGAAGATGGACAAGGTATATTTTGAATTATATTATGTTTACAAAATTAGATACCATGGAATGAAATGTGGTAGTCTGAATGAGAATGTCCACTCCATCCCAATTTCTCATGTATTTGAATGTTTGGTGCTCAATCAGTGGAACTATTTGGGAAGGATTAAGTGACAATGACCTTGTTGAAGAAGGTGCACTACTAATTATAGGCTTTGAGGTTTAAGTGTCATTCCCAGTTACCTTGTCCTTTACCCTGTGCTTGCAGCTAAGCATGTATGCTCTCAGCAATCAGCTCTACAATTCCACTGCCATGCTGTGCCTTCCTGTCACCTTGTTCTGTGCCATAATGGCCAAGGAGTCAAATTCATAGAAATGTAAGACCCTCAATGAACAATTTCTTTAGTAAACTACTTTGGTTATTGCATCACCAAGCAATTGAGATTGACTATATAAAAGGCAATCCAAAAATTACTGCTGATGGGTCACTCTAATAAGAATGCAATGAGACACCAAGACCAACATGGTTCAAGTTGAAAACAAATGGAAATCTCAAAGAAAAATTCACATTTCCCTAATAGTAAACATATATATATATGCTACTAACCTCATAGAGGAAGAGTTATTATGTCCTCAGTATCTTTAGTATCACTTCCTGTTGAAAGAAACATCAGTAATACAAGCTGCAAATTCTGCTACACTAGCAGATTAGTGACACAAATTACTCATTAAAAGAGAAAGCTTCTAGTAGCTTCCAAAGCCCTTGCTGTATAAGGATGATTAAGTGTTCTGTACAAGACCACAAATCACAATAATGAATCTGATGAAAATCTCCAATAAGATACTTAAATGCTCCATCTGGTCTTCAACACAATGGTGTTACAGTGTTGAATGATGGCATTCTAAATAGCATATGATGACAGACTCAATAAACTGGGTCTCAAGTCAGCTCCATTTAGACAAGTGCAACAGAAAAAGAAGTGAACAAATCAAAGGACCATCCACCACTGCTTAAACATTCTTAGGGGAAAACAAATATAAGCAATGATTTGACACTAAAAGCCCTTAGGTTGAGCAAATGTATTACAGTAACAGATTTTTAACCAATGTAGGACAATTTTTCACAAGTTTTTTTCATAATATATGTAATTCATGCTAACTTTTTTCCAGATCACTCTCAATATTTTCTTGAAAGTATTTATTTTGAAAATATTACTTAAAAGTTTTTGCATACTCACAGGCGACATGAAGCTCATAAAAAAGGAAGACCAAGTGGGGGTGATTCAGTTCTTCTTAGAAGGAGCAACAAAATACTCCAGGGAGCAAATATGAAGACAAAGTGAGGGACAGAAACTGAAGGAGGGGCCATTTGAAGACCTTTCCACCTGAGTATCCATCCCATGTGCAGTCATCAAAGGTAGATGCTGATGTGGAAGTCAGGAAGTGCATGCTGATAAGGGCCTGATATGGATGTCTCCTCAGAGGCCTTCAAGAGTTTGACATATTGAGAGGCAGATGCTCACAACTAGCCATTGAACTGATCATGGGGTTCTCAATGGAGGAGTTAGAGTGAGGACTGAAGGAGCTGAAAGGGTTTGTGGCACCATGAGGAGAGCAACAATACCAACCAACCACAGCTCCCAGGGTCCTAACCACCAGCCTGGGAGCACTTATGGAGGGATCCAGGGCTTCAGCTGAATATGTAAGAGTGGAGGGCCCTGCCAGGCACAGGTGGAAGATGAGATCCTTGACCTCATGAAGGCTGGACGCCCCAGGGGGTGGGAATTTTTAGGGTGGGGAAGTGGGAGTGGGGGGTGTAGGTGGCGGTTACATCCACGGAGAAGAAGGAGGAGGGGTAAGGGGATGGGGGGTTCCCGGGTGGGTGGGGGATGGGGTAAGGGGACAACATATGAAATGTAAATAAAATATCCAATAAAAAAAAAAGAGGAAAAAAAAGTTTTTGCATTTATCACCTATCAACAAAGGAGCTAATAGTAGTATATCTTATTTCTATATAAGTTACATAGTACATTGAATTCATAACCTAAACTTATAACAATATAAGTATTAGTAATTGAATCAAATATATTCAAATCACAATACGATTAACAAATTACAAAATTTGTTAATTATGGAGACAACCAAATTAAATATAAGATAATGATCTGTTTCATTATATATTGTTGCCACTAGAAAATTTGTTTTTTTCATGAACAGTGTTCAGTAACTTGATAAAGGTTAATATTTTTTGTCATAAAATAGGCTGGAAATTGCTTTTCTTCTCTTCCTAGATGAGATGTCATTCAAATAGATTTTCCCTAAGTAAGTAGTAGAGATGAGTGGTTTTATCATTTATTGATTTAATTATAAATAAAAATTATGATATAAGAGAGAAAAGTAATACTACAATGAAAATAAAAGATATTTTAAGTGGCTAGGGTAAAATGTATTTTAAATTATAAAATACATTTTTCTTTCTTTTTTTATTTAATTTGTTTCATGGTGTATGTGTGTGTGTGTGTGTGCATGTGCCCTGATATATTTGTGAAGTCAAAGGACAATTTTCTGGAGTTGATTTTCTCTTTCTACTATGTAGGTTCTCTGAATTGAACCCAGATCATAATGCTTTATTGTGAGCATACTTACATGTTGTACATATTCACCAACCCCAATGAAATTTTTGATATAAACCTTTAGATTACCTAAAATGTATATATTTTAAATTAGTTTTAAATTTTATATATGCATTATTTCTCTACTTTCTTTTTAATGCTTCTTATGCCTCCCATACTCTTCATAAATTCATGAGCAATTTTTCTTTAATTATTATTATTACGTGATACTGTCCTAATTATATAGCTATATATCTACATACTTTATGGGGTTGTAATTCTTTTGAAGCTGAAAACCAGAATTGTGTCCTAGTACAAGGACATCTTAATCTTAATACCTCTCCATACGGACTTGTGTTTAGCCTCCAAATAAAATACTTAGCTTTTCCAGGAAGGAGCCATACAACTAACCAAAAAATAATAGTAATAAAATATAATTTCTTCTTAGACGTAAGTCTTAACTTACTGAATTGTAATTTTGATTACCTACTTGTAAAATTACTTTTATTTGCCACGTGAACCTGTCACCTCAGAGGCTTACTGCTGAACATTCTAGCTTTCTCTGAACTCTGGCTGGCTGGTTTAAATGAGCTGTTTTGGCTCAACCTCCTCTCTAAGCTGACTGATTTGTGGGGTAGTGGGCTGTGAGAGGTAGCTGGGTACCTGGTCAAACACAGGCCTTGAACCCAGAACCCTAATGGGACGGTAGGTGTTTGACTCTGCTCCTGGGGCCCTGGTTCCTTTCAGCATGCCACAGCCCCTCCACAGAGAGGTCTATGGCCATCGGTCACATAGAAACAGTGCCTCAGTGTCTACATGTAGAAAAGGTCTCCAAGCTCTCAGACCAAGCCAATAGAGGTTATCTGCTGTTAGACCCTAACCCACCCCAAAACTGTATATAGGAACCCTATTTGGGAGAAGTAACTGTGTGCGAGAATCATCCCATTATCTGAGGGTTTCTATAGCAAGAGCTATAATACTTGGGAAGAGATCTGCTCTCTCAAAATGCCTTCAGGACCCTCCCCTCTTTGCTAGCTAGCTGCCTTCTCACCAGCCCAGCCAAGACTGGCTCAGCGCAGAGAGACAGGTGCAGCACCTGGGAGCAATTCGGAGCAGAGGCAGCAGTAGCAGAGGTAGCAGCAGTGGAGGCAGCAGAGGTGATTCCCTCTCCCTGCTCGCAATCTATCCCCTTGGCCTGGACCCTGCACCTGGCAGGGGCTGGAGATCTTTATGGGAAGCCCTCCAGAACAGGGATCCACACTCATTCAATCTGATTTCTCTTTACTTCTTACTGAATTGCTCTTCATGAAAAGACTGTCTCTGAACTCCAGGAATTGAACTGTTTTGAACTGAACTCAGCAGAACTGTATGCAACTGAGTTGCACTAAATTGAACTGCTCCAGACTGAATGTCTCCAATCCGAACTAAACTACAGTAAACTGATTCCAAACTGACTGGCTCTTTTCCTGTACTGCTCTTAAGTAGCTTCTCTGTCTCATGCTACTCTCCAGAGAGTTGAGCATATCTTATCTCTGACTCATTCCCTCAAATCTTTTTCTGATTTGTCACTTTGTCTACCCCTCAATTAGTCACTTTAAAACATAGCTGCTCATTCTATTATTTTTACCTTAAAGGTGTATACTAAATGTGTGCCTATATTCCAGCCAGAGGAATTAAAAATGCATGTCTGCATTTTTATTGGATCACACAGACCTAGGTCTTCGGATATGATCTCTTGCAGAGAAGACATGCTTCTGGATTAAAATTCCTTTCCATTTAAACCCAATATTTGAAGTCACAGACATTTTCTTGGTAGTTGTTCAGAAATTATGGGAACTATATGCCCAGAGTACAGCTCCTTTTTCCCCACCTTTGCTGCTTTCATTACTATCTTCTACAAAGATCATTGTAATAAGTCTTTGTCTTCCCAAATTTGCCTATCCTAGGCAATTTTATCAGATTTCTGGCTTAGGTGGTTAAACCTAGTCAGCCCTTCTGATGCTAACAGTGCTATCTTCTTTCCTTATTTTAACTTCCTTCATAAAAGTAAGCCTCTTTGTTCCTTTATTGTCTAGAATTATTCATGAAAATAGAGATTTGTTCAGTAGTGCTCACTGGAGAATTGGATTAGTGAGACTGTTTCTAAGTTTAGATGTTAAACTCATCCATGCAAGTCAAATTTTTTTATCATTTATTTTTCTATTTTTATATTTGATATGTTGGAAATTTAACATGTTCTAAGTCTTGGCAAATTAGCATGTGTGCTATTTAAGCATATCTATTACATATTTTTTAGTTATTATAAAATTAATGTTGAACACTTACTTTTTGAGTATTTCTAAAATACAATAAGCTGAGAACCAAAAGTACAGCAATATTTCTAATTTAAACAACCTAAGAAGCAGAGTAAACTTTAAGGAAAACTCTTATTTTAATTTTATAAATTCCCAATAAAGCAAGATATCAAAAGATTACTTCCATTTGATTTTCATATACTTTTACATAAAACACCTTCCTTTATATTAATTCTTATAACATATAACCTGATAATGTTTATATTATGAAAGTTTTTTTCTGATCTTTATGACTATGGATAACTAATATTGAAGTTGTATAGGTGGAGTCAAAATTAACTCAAATTAATTCATATATAATCTCAACTGTGAAATTTAGATAAAAGCATGCAGAAAACTGCATAAACACAAGCCAACCCAGGTCAACAATAATAAACATGCTAAAGTAGACAAGAAAAGTCTACAAGGCCTGAACACTATGCAAAGATCTAAAAGTAAGTAATAACCCTGAGAGTGGGAGAAGTATTCTTCCTTGGAGAAGAGTCCACATGTTGGTTTACCAATACCAAACAATCAGTCCTGAAAACTTATATAAAAGTAAGATTATACATACTAAGCAGGTTATATTTATGAATATATATACTTATAAATACACATGTGCATGTAATAACAATTCATGGAAAACACAGAGGTCATAGATTTGAGATTATGAAAGAAATTAGGAAAAGATTTGGAGAGAGAAAAAAAGAAGTAGAGAATGATACAATTACATTAAAAATTAGAAGCTCATAATGGTTGTCGAGTGAAGAAGAGGTGGACTTATAATAAAATCCACATTTGAAGAATTTCTAGGGTCATAGTACTTTTGGTGCCAATCTTTTAAATTTCAATCATGTTAAGACAAGATATGTTAGCGATATTTTGTCTATTGCTTCCATAACTATATTGAGATGATTTAATAATGAATACTCATGTTTGCAACTTGAAAAAAAATATTTCCAAGGTCATTTGGAAGGATTTGGAATGAGATGTCTAAATGAATACTCTCCAGTAAGATATTTAAACCTTATGCTTCTAAAGTGATTGTCCCATTGATAAGACAGCCAGAATCTCAGAGTCATTGACTTTTCTGTGGAAAGATTCCATTAGCTGGGAAGGGTGCCAACATTTTCCTTTTAAGGGGGATGTAAAAGAGACTTGAATTTGAATAGCATTACATCAATTTTATCTTTCCTGACAAAACTGCAAATGCATTTACACAAATACTTTAGATTTCTATCAGTAATATAGGCTTTTATGTATACTCTACCCATAATTCAAAGGGCTTAGACGTCTCCATTGACTCTTCTGAAACAAAGGACACATCTCTTATTATAAGAGAGGAAGTAAATTTTGATTAAAGGTTTCAGCTTTAGTCTACCATCAAGAATGCCTTAAGAAAGTTCTTTCTAATGTGGAGACAAGAAACATATAAATAGTATCAACTATGGTTATAAATCATAAAGATAGCTGAGATCTTACATTCTGAAGACATTTTATTTACACTCTATTATTTATTTTATTTTACTTCTCTGTTTTTGTTGGAAGATTCTGGAGATTTATCTCATCCCAGAAGACTGGGAAATCGGAAGCAGAAGTTGATTACACATGAAAAAATTCTAAAAAGTAGCAACAAAAGTAATAATTTATTTGGAAAATAAAAGACAGACTATAAAAATTGAACAATGTGTAGCATTGGGAAAAACATCTTCAGTTGTTAGGTTAACATTTGGTCATTCTGGATATACAGCTCAGGTAAATAAGTTTGTTATCATTTGGTTTGAACTAAAATTCCTTCATCCTCAAAAGCCAATCAGGAAACAAGGACACTTAAAATTTTAATGCACAGACCTTGTGATGCTCAGACTGATGCTTAGAATAGATTCTGCTAAACCCATGTAGTAGAAATGAATTTCTAATGACTTGTTTTTATTCTCATACATTAGTGCATCTCTCAAATCTCATCAGAAGTTTCTATTTGCAGTAGATGACAATACAAAAACCAAGAAATAACCCACAAGCTGAGACTGAATAATGCATAGCCCTAAACAGAACATCTGTAAAGCACATTTGATTTCAATGAGCAGTATAGAAATATATTACCACAGAACTATTTCTGGTAAAATTTTCTACTGTATTGTTTTTCGTTCAGTTTTTCAAAATACATTCTAATAAGAAAATATTAACTACATTATTTCATGAACCCATGTGCTTGAATTTTAAGATGGGTTGCCTATGATATCTTCTGGAATGAAATATACAGTCAATTTCTGACTTTGTCAAATGGCATTATTAAACCAATAAATATAACATACATTATAATATATATTAAGTATTTGCTTATTATATACTTTATATTAAAATTCATAGCATGAGATCAAAGGTATCCCTTAATAAAAAGTGACAGATTCCTAATATGCCACTAGAAAAAAACAGGTTAAATGGAACATTAAAAAGGGGCCTTTTTACCTGGATACAGAGGTTGTGTTATGTGGTGTATATAATCCTTTTTTCCCTTTAAAAGACTTTACAGTTCTTTCTTTTTCCCAGTTCACCACCAAGGGTTTCTTTTCTACATGATTAACTACTAATTATTAAATATATGCAATATTCTTACTAAAGTTACATTAAAAGTAACCATTATACCAATACTTATATTCTAGAGGAGAATTATTTATCTTTATAATCAATGATATAAATTTTAATTTTTGAGGTGGCTTTCATAACTGAAGTGAATTTCATTTAAAAGAAAAAACAGGTAATTTATATAGAGGAGCCATTAATATTGCCCGAAGAGTGTTCAAAAAGATATTTCTTAGGTTCTGGACTAGCCTTGAGGATATTTATTGTGATTGACAATTTCATTTCATTTACATGTATTACAATGTATTTAATTCAAAAGAAGAACCTTGGACCCCCAACTATCTTCAAACAAGTTCTAAAAATTCTTTAAAATAAAGAATAGAGGAAGCCCTCACGAGAAGAAATGAACAGAAACAAACAACAAAATAAAAGATTCTTTCGAAATGCTTGCAAACTGAATCTGACCAGACTAAGAGAAAACAAGTTAAATCTCCCAACCTACCATAGTGGAACATCAACATGCATAGACATCAACTCTTACACCTATCTATCTGTCTGTCTGTCTGTCTGTCTGTCTGTCTATCTATCATCTACCTAATCTATCTTCTCTTCTTCTTCTTCTTCTTTTTCCTCTTCTTCTTCTTCTTCTTCCTCCTCCTCCTCTTCCTCCTCCTCCTCCTCCTTCTTTTCTTCTTCCTTATTCCCCCTCCCTCAATTTCTCAAATTTATTCATCCTACTTATCTAGTAGTCAGTGTGCTTCACTTACCAGATACATTCTATGTAGTGCTATATCTTAGCAATTCCCTGCATAAGTCATTAGGATATACCCCAAGAGTTCTTGTTCTGACTTCCTCTCTGTCCACATTGAAATTTTCACTCTTATTCATCATATGAAATGAAAATTTCAAAATAAAACATGTATCCATTGCTCTTTTAATCACACTCCTTCTAAAATTTAACACTTCAGTAACAATCTAAAACCCTTATATGACTTCAAATTTTTAAAAATTGACTACTGCATAGATTTTAGACTTGATTTTCTTCTGCCTTTTTCAGTGTCCTTTTTAAAAAATGGGCACTTTGAAAATTTATCTCTCAAGTTTTATTCTGTTTCTTGTGTTTATATCATAGTTCCCTAGTACCTGACAATAAATCTTTTCACGCAGGGTACTCTTCCATACTATGGATTATTAGAAAGATTATTCAACCATGCTGGTACATCCTTCTGTCAGTGGGATGCATACTTGTTTGATAGTTATCAATTGCTTAAATTGTTTTGTGGATCAATTACTTCTTTAATTTTTATCAAAAATAGACAAGATTGGTAGTATTTTTGTTCTTACAACTCCAATCTGTGTGACTTTCTGAATGATTGGCTCATTGTAAACATTCTAGCTATGTCTTTATTGATGGATGATATGTGAATCAATAAATATAACAGAAATTAAAGACAAGAACCAAAGACCAAGTGATGAAATGGCCAGTACAAAATTATAGGAAACTTATGTTTAAAAACTTTCATTGCTTTCTCTGAAAAATACCCACATGCTGCTGTGTTAATTCAGAGCAAACCCAGTAGAACAAAGCCTTGAACTACAGAAAGACTCTATACTGTCTAGGACTTTTGTGAGTGGGATGTCTGGTCAGAAGATTAGTCATTAATGTAAATGACTGCTTTAAAATTATACCTACAAATAGCAGTAGAATTAATCGACATGAGTTTCTAGGGCACCAACGAGGAAAAGAAGATATACAGGGTTGTATTTTAAAACTGAAAAGAACTTGCTAGTAAAACAAATCTTATAATTCGATAGTCAAACAAAGAACCATGAGCCTAGATCAAAAGTCTATCCATGCCAGTAGACTCTTATACACCTTTAAGTGCCATTATGAATCTCTAGAAATTTGCTTTGGATGTTTTATTTTCACAGTCAATTTCATTTTTGTGCATTTGAATATACCGAACTTATGTGCTTACTATTTAATTATCATTTTGTAACCTTGAATTTATTTATAGATTTAAAGAAATTAAGTAGCACATATAGTTAGAAATCTGAAGATATTACACAAAACAATAATTCTTAAACTAGAGAAGAAATGATGGATTTAGAGTCCAAAACCTAATCCTGGCACTAGGGATTTATAAAAAGAATGATAAAAAATACTGGTTCTCATTTTTAACTCATAAGAGCAAGACAAAAAGCAGATGCTGATGTATTTCATGTCTAATTAGTTAAACCAATAGGTCTGAAAATGACCAAACCCAATGTCAGAAAGGAAACAACCCAATGACTTCTGTTTTCTTAGTGAACACACAGATGAGTTCATCCACCACAAAAGGAAGGCGATAATTTATAGCTATTATAAATTATGAACTAGAGGCTTATAAAGAGGCATATCACACAAGTAGAGAAGTTGATGTAGTCATCAGACAGTGAGAATGATCTAGAAAAAATTAGAATAATTCATCTACAGCAATTGGTCCTTACAGATGAAAAAAATCAGAGATATAGAAGAACTAGTTTTTAGTCTCAGATAGATTAATGAATACAGTGTTGTGTGTTGCAGCTTGTTTTTGGTACTTTGTGTGTTCTTCTTATTCCCATCATTCATGATCCAGGTTTCACCCCCCCCTTCACTAGATAGGAGAGAAGGAAGGATAGAGAGGAAAAAGAGATAGAGATCTCTTAAACTAATTTCTTTCTTCTTGTTTCATCTTTGCTTGTAGCTTGTCTTTGCTATTTTGTGGGTTCTTCTTTTCTCACCCTTTGTCCATGCCACCCTTTGTTTCACCCTCTATAGGTAAAGAAAAATAGAAGACAGAAAGGGAGAGAGAGAGAGAGATCTCTGAATCTAACTTCCTTCTTCTTATATCTTATTTGAGCACAACTACTAACAAACGGAAACCGCCCCCTTGAACAACCAACAGCCACACACCCCACCTCTTGGGGGCATTATATACACTCTGAAAAGCTCCCAGAATTCCAGATGTCACAGAATCATAGAGATTCTCTGCAGCTGACAAAACTACACTAATGCTAGACTACAACGCAACTCTTAGTCAGCTACTACAGAGAATTCCAATGCAGCCCCATATCTGCACACTAGCAATTAATACAAAAATATAGTCTCATAATATTTCTGTGTTTTTTTTTTAGAAACCCAAAATTCCAGAATTCTCACTACAGTGTACCTCTAGAAAAGTCATGTATTATATATGTTGGCACATAATGGGGCTTTAAATTCAGGTCTAAACTTAATCCACCATCACTTACTTAATAACTATATTTGTTATATAATCTGTCAAATGAAGATCCTTCAAACAACACATGGAAATATAAAAAGCCTACAAATATTTAAGTAAATGTTCTGTGATAAAGTAATTAGATATTGATATTCTTGACTTTCAGCCTCATCATTCTGCTTATTGATTAATTGTAGTTCATTCTTATATTTTTAGAATGTATAATTAAACAAAGTTGACTCTGAAGAATAAAGCCTATTCATTTACATGAACAGCTTAGATCCAAACCCATTAATTCACTAGTAAAACAGGAGTCTTCCTGAAAATATGTAAGTGATTTCTATTTTATCAATAATATGTGAACAGCTTTTGAAGTAATATTGTGGTAAATCTTAACATTGATTGATTTTTGGGTTATTAAGATAATACAACATGCATTCAGGTGTTAGTAATGTCTTGATACAGATAAAATTCCACTAAGTTTAGAAAAAGAATTCCATCATCTGGAGTCATTTTCTATAAATATCTAGAAACTCTTCCCAGTGATTCTTGTATCTGGTGATCTGTAATTTTACAACAGAGTAAAGATGAAAGCATTTTAAAATGAGCATCTGGGTTTTGGCCCATGTCATGTCTTGAAATGCCAATAGAAAACATTATCTCATACTCCTATCAGACTCCAAGTTCTTTCTGTCACCTATATTTGTCCTCTACTTTTTACATAATATTACTTTATAAGAAGATTATTATAATTCCTTAGTCACTTTTCTATTATTAATGCAGCTATCAAAAATAATTGATAGCTTCAATGCTATTTTATTAAGTCAGAAATTGCATGCTTTACCTCATGTTCAAAATGTAGCTGTCTGACTGAAACAGATGCAGAAACCCACAGCCAAACATTGGATCGGAGCTCAGGGACTCTTGTGAAAGAGTTTGGAAAACAACTGAGGACAGCGAAGGGGGTAGGAACTCCACAAGAAGACCTACGGTGTCAATACCTTTGGAGACTCTCAGAAGCTGAGACACCAAACAAAGAGCATAGCCACTTCCCTGCATATATAGTGTAGATGTGTGGCTCCCAACAAATGGATTGGGGCTATCTCTAAAACCGTTAGCTGTCTGGGGAATCTTTTCCCCTTGCTAGGCTACCTTGTCTCTCCTCAGTGAGAGAAGATGCACCAAGTGTTTGAGAGACATAATGTGCCAGGTTGAAGGGATACTCAAGGAGAGTCCTCCACCTTCTCAGAGGAGAAGGGGAGGAGAATGGAGGGAGTGACTGTGTGATGGGGGGACTGGGAGGGTTTGGAAAGCATGGTGTAAAGTGAATAAATAAATTAAGTAACAGAGAAAAGAAAAATGGAGCTGTCTTCACATTAGTATTTTTCATTCATAAAATGGATTGATGCTATTTATAGGATGATGTTTAATATGTTAATTCTAGTAATCAAATTTATTTCTTGAATTTATTTTTGGATTTTTGACTGTTATTAACTGCAAAAGGAAGCTCCTTAGGCCAAGCTTCAGAACAGCTCTAGCCTGGGAGAAACAAAAGTACATAGAAGAAAAGTTGACTATATGACCATTTAGCATATTTTTTGCTATAGGGTCTATAACTTCTTCAGACACTGGATTTTGACCAGGTCTACATTTTCAAGAATATATGCCCTCACAGGGAGCTGACCTCAAATGCAGTTTGGTTGTTATCATTTGTTTGCTTTGTTTTTTAGTTTTAGTTTAGCTTTGTTTTGTTTTGATTTTAAGCAGTTGGTTACCTCACAAAGAGTTTTTATGTATGATCCATAGAAGTGCATGGATTTTCTGCACTTTTCTACTTACATCAGATTTTCTAGTACTGTTCATGTTCTTCAATAGATACTCAACTTCCACTTCAATTCTATTTTCATGATCCCATGCCTTGTATCTTAAATCACATTCATAGCTTCTCCATATGGACTCTTTAGTGAGAAAAGTCCTATTGTAATTTAATGTGTAAAAACTTATCATATGACTTATGAAGATTAACAGAGTTGTTATTTCTCAGGCTTGTGGCTAAAATAATGATGGAAAAGTTAGCAGGCAAAGCTGCTAAAATACAGAGAACATGGCCAACAGAAAGTTCCCAAAGGAAGTCTTTCCTATTGAATAAATTTGAGATTTTTTTCATGCCATAGATATCTATGTTTGTCTAAAATGTTGATGCATATGAATTATATATATATATTTATATATTTATATAAGAATAACTGTGAATAAAAATATAGTGATAAGCAGACTGATGTTCACATTTTGAAATAACGGTAGCCTCATAGAAAATATGCATTTTCTTTTAAAAAATATTTAATCATTTTTTTAAGTCCAGATTTTATCCCCCTCTTGGTCCACCCTCTAACTATTCCACATCCCATATTCTCCCCTTACCCCGTGTTCATGAAAATGTCCCCACACCCTCCACTCCACACCCTACCAGACTTCCCCATTTCCTGGGACCTCCAGTCTCTTGAGGGTTAGGTGCATCTTCTCTGACTGAGTCCAGACCCAGCAGTCCTCTGCTGTATATGTGATGGGGGCCTCATATCAGCTGATGTATGCTGCCTGGCTGGTGGCCCAATGTCATAAAATATGCTTTTATAGGTATTTAAAACATTTTTAAAGAAAATAAAAAGATAAAACAGGAAACTGGGAAAAGAAAGATTATTCCAACTGGAGTGGATATAATACCACACCAATCTATATTTCCTAATTATTTATCTGCATCAGCCATATGTAAGAAGAAAGGCTTCCTAGAAATTTTAAAAAATAATATACTTCAACCCTAAATGTCTGTTACCCTAAAATATTACTGTATCTTAGATGCTACATAACTAGCACATAGTTAACCTTTCATTGTGCCAAAATGTTTTATCCTTTAAAAAGATGCTTTTAAGACTGAAATGTTGACTTTATATTTTGAAAGTCATGATTAAAGTAAGATGAATTCATTAACTGAATTATAATAATGATCCTCCCAATTGCTTGTAGGAAATCAGAGTATTAAACATGATAATATTAAATTCTCTGTCGTGCTAAGAAATATAATTGATTACCTAGAGAGGGAAGATAAAGAAATATTCATTGGATGAAGAGATTAACCAAAACCAGAAATATGTAAAACACTAATTAGGGTTCCTTTCTGACCATCAAATGCCAACTGCTTTACAAATAATGGATGAAAAGAAAAAGATTGAGCAAATTATGCACATTTTTGTTATAGGTTGAAGATCCAAAACTGTTTTTATCGACAGTTGAGCCCTCTTATTAAATCTTCTTATCTTGTACTAATAATCCTCTTTTCTAAAATAAACGTTGCAGCTTTAGAAATGTTACTAATGTAATTGTCGTTTCCTTCAGTACGTTTTTAAATCTTGTATGGATCAATATTCATTTTGTGACTGCACTATAACTATGGCTTTGCCTTTCCACAATGTAAGACATGTATTCCAACACAGAAACATCCCACAAACAGAGAAGAAGTGACTCTATCCAGAACCATAAACCTTAAAGGCCACAATTACAAGAATTAAGCCACAGAAATGATAAGCTAAAAGTAACAAAATCTCAAACTGCTTGCAGTAGAGAAATTGATCCTTTCTCCTTGGAAGATCTTTGGCATTATCAATCAAAATACACTTATTTGCCTTTTAATATAGTAATCTCTCCTCTAGTGATTTATAGAAGAATAAATGTTTATGCATATAAACACATGGTTGATTTTCGATATAGCTCTATAGGAAGAAAATAGTTAAATAGTAATATCTACCAAGAAGATATTTCTTAACTGAAGCATTGGTTAAAAATATGTAATAAATTTCTTTATGGATTTGATTAATTGCAAATGTCCAAAGAATATTATGTTAATATAGCAAAACCCACCAAAGTGCATCTAGGGAGAGAGAAATATATTGTTCCTGATGTATAATGTAGAGCTATGACCTTATCCATATTTAGTTTTTATTAGTGTTCAAACAACAACAACAAAAACATGCTAACTGAGTAGTTAATATTTAGGGATATATATGCACAGATGTAAATGCTTGTAATAACATTAAGAAAAAAACCCCAAAAATTAAAAACAGAGAAAGAAAGAAAGAGAACATAGGAGGCATTGGAAAAAAGCAAAAGGAAGGGGAAAATGTTGTAACTATAATATAATCTTAGATTTAAAAGTAATCAAAAGTCAACTTTACTTACATAAATTTTGTTTAATATTTTCATCTGACATTTTGTTAAGAAGCAAACTCGTTTTTCTAACTTTCTTCAAAATAGTAACTTAGAATGTTATGTTGGTTAGTTATTTTTAAATTTAATACAAATTAATGTCATTTGGAAAGAGGGAATTCAGTTAAGGAATTGCCTTTATTAGATAGGCCTGTAGGAGTTGCCTGTGGTTCATTTTCTTGAATAATAATTGTAATGGAAGGGCCCAACTATAGGCAATGCAATCCTTTGGCACATGGTCCTGATAATTTGGAGCAATTTATTTTTAAACCTTCCTGTTCTTTTGCTCGTGTCTTAAGGTTTCCATTGCTATGAAGAGGCACCATGACTAAGGCAACTTTTATAAAGGATAACATTTAATTGGGGCTAGCTTACAGGTTCAGAGGTTCAGTCCACTGCCCTCAGGCAGGAAGCATGGTAAACAGACATGGTGCTGGAGAAGTAGCTGAGAGTTCCACATCTTGATCTGAAGGCAGCCAGGAGAAGATGGTCTTCCAGGCAGCTAGGTGGAGGCTGTCAAAGTCCACCCCCATAGAAACACACATCCTCCAACAAGGCCACAGCTAACCTAACAAGATCATTCTTCCTAATATGCCATTCTATGGGCCAAGTGTACTCAAACCACCACAGCGTATATATAATGGTTTCTGATTTTACGTTTTTATGTATTTTGTATGTATGACTTGTATATATGTGACTCTTGTGATTTGTCCTTATTTTTATTTTTTATTGGCATGCTTGTTTTCTAAAGAGAAAGCGAAATAAGGCATGGAGTTGGATATGTGGGAAGAAACGTAGGACCTGTGACAACAGAGAGGAAGGCAAATCATGATCTGAACACATTGTATCAAAAGATATTTTAATTGTTTTCAAAAGGAAGGATAGTATAAAGGGTAGGCATACTAACTAGGCTTTTTAATATGTATAAAGCCATATACATTCTATATGGCAGATTGGAAGATTTAGAATATTCTATGAGACTGTAGGAGAAGGCTACTCTATAATGGTCAATTTTGATTGACTACCTTTGTAAATGTTTAAATTGATAAAAAGAAAATACATTTGTGGGTGGTTTTAGAGACAATTAGATCATGTGGCTTCTCACTTGGCACTCATAGTAAGGCAGCAGTATTAAGAAAAGATTGAGGAGGAGGAGGAAGTAGGTTACAGGGGTGTGCACAAAGCAGCTATTACCAGCCCTGGGTTCTTTTCTCATGTCCTTACTCCTAATTTCCACCTACCTAGAAAATAAAAATTTGTTTTTCTCTCATATTACCAGCATGGCATCATGTCAGATGCACAGAGTCAAATAACCTTGACTAAGATCTCTGACACTATGAAGAAAAATAAATCACTTTTTGATGTTTCTGTAAGATACCATGTCACAGCAATGATAAAACAGACATAATAAAGATCACAACTCAGGTGACAGCAGATGTTGGTGAGGATGTGAAGAAACAGGAACATTCCTTCATTGTTTATGGAATTGCTAGCTGTTACAACAACTCTGAAAATCAGTACTGTCAACATTGATCACTCATACAGAAGTTCAACCGAGCTGGGTATTGTACATTTTAATGTTATTTCATTTTAATGTTTGTAACAAACATTTCCAGAGTTACTAAGTATTTTCATGATGCTTCTCTAAACATTTTTATGTAGTTACAGATCAGCAATATATTTATGAGGGACAGTTGCCAACATAAAATTCTAACTGTTCATTCTTGAGGATAATAGATTTCTCTAGAAATGTAAAAATGGGGGCTTTAGAAATGTCTTAGAGTTAAGAGCACTGGATGCTCTTGCCGAAGACTGGGGTTCAATTACCAGTACCCTTATAGTGACTCACAGATACTGTAACTTCTATTCTAGGATATTAGATGCCCTCTTCTGACCTCCACAGTGAGGACATACACATGTATCCAACAGACATGCAAGCAGACAAAATATTTTTGAAAATTTATAATTCAAGTAAATGAAGATAAGAAGTTAAAAAAGAAATGTAGAAAAAATGAAGAATACTGAAGAAGGAAACCACATAATTTAAACCAAGGTATTAGCCATGAGTGCTGAGTTTCTGCTTTCTTTGTATCATGGCTCAGTCTAGTTTGAGTGTTCATTTTCTAATCATAATTATTACCCAAGTATCATCTCTCTCCTAATATGTTTTCATAGCTTCACCTTGTTTGTTTAATTTTGTTAGCTGTATATACTTATCATAGTTAAAAATTCCACCAAGCATCTGAACATATTGTTTATTTTTTTAGGACCCTTAGAAACTGGGAAATTTGAAATTGATATTACAATTTATTTTAATTATAATGGGAGTGTTACATAAAATGAAGCTGTGGTGAAAGAGGAATCCTTAACCTTTGCTTACTGGAGACTAACTGGTATAGCCACTGTGGATTTAAACATGGCCTTTCCACAATAACTTCAGAGGAGAACTTCCATACCACACTGCTATGGCATTTCTAACACAGAGACACTCACACATTAATGTTTATTGCTGTACTATTCACAATAATAAGGAAATGGATCCAGCCATGTCATCCATCAACAGATAAAAAGGAATATTGAAAGCATAAAGGTATTACATTAATTGAAAGTTTTACTCCTTTGTCACATGATAGGAAATTGGGAGACAGAGTGAATCTGGAAAGTATTTGACTAAGTGTAGTGACTCAATCTCAGAAAGAAAATGAGCTTATTCTCTCTCATTTGCTGAGACAAACACTTAATGCTTGTATGAAAATAAATGAGGGTGTTCAAGAGTAGAAGCATAGACTTTGAAACTAGGTTGGAAACCACTGGAGCAAACAAGTTATGAAGGAAGGAGGCAAATACAAGATGAATACATGTAACAGGAGAATGGGAGGACTCTCTGTGACTGGGTGGACCTGAGTGGATCAAGCGGAACTAAGGAAAGAAAAGAGAGAAACAATATGAATGGACTCTGTCTAGAAAAATTTCATAATTCTTGAAAGGTATTGAGTATACAAAAAGAACAATTAGAAGGAAGAAAAATAGAGACATGTTGTACTTCAGAGAATTAGAATAAGTCGTAGTGACTTATACATAATAAATAGCACCTTTTAAAAAAATGAATAAAATATTTATTTAAATGTAAGACTATTTGCATGATTATGTATTATTTTTTCTTCTTTTATTTCACAAACCTAAATACTGCAAATGGACTTCGATCTGGTGAAGTCATATGTGAAGGGCACTTGGTGAAGGTGTCTTCAGATCCAAAGGAAATGCCTTTGCAAAGGTAGCCATCTACATTCATTTTCTCTTTATCTTTCTTCAAAAGTTTTTACTAGAACACCAGGAAGTAGTTTTAATAGTATTTTTATGTGTTTTTCCCCTAATTTGTTTTCCCATATAAAACAATGGACTTTATGCTATTTAACTGTGGCTTATATCAATATGGTGACCGTCAGAAGGCATCATATCTTTCTGTTACTCATACATTACAGAGGAATACACTGAGATAGAGAAGTTAAGATTGTTCAGCTAAAATTAACTGGGCTAGAGTGTGTGAGGATTTGACTCCTGGCCTCCTGTTGTAAAATATTCCTCTAAGGAACTAATATTTTGCTGTGATGAGCTAATGGGAGGGAAGGTACAGAAGAGCCTAAATTTGTGACCATGGCCACAAAAGGATCATGTGGAATGTCAGCAGCTTCAATAACTGTTTCCCAGGTATCAGTTTATGAGAAAATGTTTCAAAATGAGGCTAAGTGCTGCTCATACATAATACTGCCCATACTGTAACTGGTTTTCTTATGGGAACTTATTGTTTTTATTCCTAAATTATCAGAATCTAAACTGATCATTTTGGAATCATTTCATCTTTTAAAATTACATGGCATAATGAATTTAATTTTTTTATGAAGACTCTCAATTAAGTAGATATTATATGCCTTTGAGAATGATGTCATAAAATAAAAAGAACACTTAGAATTGTTTGTGCAACTAAAACTGAAAAAGGGGTTCAAATGTGTTAAAGTACTATACAGTAGAGAATACCTATTCATAGATTATTATTTAAAAGAAACAGACTACTGATTGTAAAATAATATGAATAAGTGCTAAGAAATGTTGCAGATGATGGTACATCATAATGACTAAAAATTGTTACTGTCCAAACATGACACTTAATTCTAACACCTCTCTGAATGTTTTAACTTTGCATGGTGAGATTATGAATTTGAAGAATGTTGCTCTGCTGATATTTGATGCTGCGGATACTGTGGATAAAATTATCCATTGCTTGATGTCAGCATTTCCATTTTGGCCAAGCTTCAAGAATGTCATATATAGTTTGATCACGCTAACTCTTTTTGTCCTGGGAATAATCTTATTCCTGCCCATCCTGTCAAAGCTTGTCTTTAACATCAACATGTTGGTAGCCAACTTACATGGGTTGAAACTGAAAATGGACCCCCAGACAGAGTTATTTTAAATTAATAGGCTGGCAAGCCAAGGATGGGTAAGATTCTGCACAAAGCCTTACCTACCTAAAACAGAAATTCATTGATTTTGAGAATGCATATCCCATGAAGGGAAAGGAAGGTATTTTGTCAGAATGACCTAAGACAGGCTGACTCTTGTTTATAAAATAAAAAAGGGGGGAAATATCGAGAGCTTTTGGGGATGCTTTGCATGAATCTGACATTGGCCACGGACAAAGAAATGGGCTTCAGGCAGGAATCTAAATTTTAGGCTAGAACAAAGAAGTAATTTCAGACAGAAATATAAATCTTAGACTAGAACAAAGAGGTAGGTTTAAGGCATGAAAATGATTTGGGCTAGAACAGAGAAGTTGCCTCAGATATTTTGGTCATCCTGAGAAGCCCTTAGAAACAGTGATCACAGTCTTTGTTTATTGGCTTGCTTGTTGTTTGACTATTTGTGTTTATTTTCTTTCTTGTTACTTTATTATTTGCATCAATTGTATTGCTAATTCCTTAACCTAGAACTGACCTTAATACTAGCATGTAATTAAAATGGTATAAAAGCAAAAAAGAGGAGGGGGGATGAGATAGGGGGTTTCTGGAGGGAGGAATAGGGAAAGGGGATGACATCTGAAATGTAAATAAATAAAATATCGAATTAAAAAAAGACTCAAAATCGAATTAAAAATAGACTCAAAATCAATAAAATTTATCTTATCAAACTTCTATGATCATATTTTAATATAATTAATTTTAAAAAGATTAATGAGTCTTTTATACATTAATAATAAGAAAGTCATAGATGAATAATTACAATGCAAAGAAACATATAACCAAATAGACAATGAAAGTTAATTTGAAAGTATAAATACCATTCTTATATAAATTCATCATCTATCTACCTATCATCTATTACCTCTTTAATTAATGTTGGCCAAAACATCCCAAATTTGTCCTTGTTTTTATTTAGTGGATACAATATAAAGAAGTAATTTTTCGCACTTCCTTTCCTCCCCTGCCTGGTCCTGTGGGCTGGGGCAGACACAGAGTTGGTCTGCTCCTGTCCTGTGGAGATACTGACTCCTGAGTCATCCTAGAGGAGCCACTGCACTCAGAGCAGCCGAGGAGCCACTATACTCAGAACAGCTGACACTGAGTTGATCTACTCCTGTCCTGTGGAGATACTGACTCCTGAGTCATCCTAGAGGAGCCACTGCACTCAGAGCAGCCAAGGAGCCACTGCACTCAGAGCAGCAGACACCAAGATTAGGATCATAAGACTACAGAGACATCTGGACTCTGAGGAGCTCTGTAACAAGCAAGATAACTGGAAATACAGACTCCAATCTTACACAGTGAGGGCAGGCAACACTAGAGTTAACCAGATGGCGAAAGGCAAGCTCAAGAACATAAGCAACAGAAACCAAAGTTTCTTGGCACCATCAGTAGCCAGTTCTCCCAATATAGCAAGCCCTGAACACCCCATCACACCTGAAAAGCAGGATTCAGAATTAAAATCACTTCTCATGATGATGATAGAGGATTATAAGAAGGAATTAAGTAACTCCCTTAAAGAAATACAGGAGAGTACAAGTAACAGATAGAAGCCCTTAAAGAGGAATCACAGAAATCCCTTAAGGAAATGCAAGAAAACACAAAGAAGGAATTAAACAAAAACATTCAGGATCTGAAAATGGAAATAGAAACAATAAAGAAAGCTCAAAGGGAGACAACCATGGAAATAGAAAACTTAAGAAAGAGATCAGGAGTCATAGACGCAATCATCACCAACCGAATACAAGAGACAGAAGAGAGAATCGCAAATGCAGAAGATACTACGCAAAATATTGACACAGTTGTCAAAGAAAATGCAAAATGCAAAAAACTCCTAACTCAAAACATCCAGGAAATCCAGGACACAATGAGAAGACCAAACCTAAGGATAATAGGTATAGATGAGAATGAAGAGTCCCAACTTAAAGGGACAGTAAATATCTTCAACAAAATTATTGAGGAGAACTTCCCTAACCTAAAGAACAAGATGCCCATAAACATACAAGAAGCCTACAGAACACCAAATAGAATAGACCAGAAAAGAAATACCTCCCGTCACATAATAATCAAAACATCAGATGCACAAAACAAAGAAAAAATACTAAATGCATTAAGGGAGAAAGGTCAAGTAATATACAAAGGTAGACCTTTAAGAATTACACCAGACTTCTCACCAGAGACTATAAAAGCCAGAAGAGCCTGGATAGACATCATACAGACCCTAATAGAACACAATTGCCAGCCCAGATTACTATACCCAGCAAAACTCTCAATCACTATAGATGGTGAAACCAAGATATTCCATGACAAAACCAAATTTGCACAATATCTTCCCACAAACCCAGCACTTCAAAGGATAATTGATGGAAAATGCCAACACAAGGAGGGAAACTACAACCTAGAAAAAGCAAGGAAGTAATCTTCCAACAACCCCAAAAGAATATAATTATACAAACATAACTTTACCTCTAATAGCAAAAATAACAGGAAGCCACAATCATTTTTCCTTAATATCTCTTAACATCAATGGTGTCAATTCCCCAATAAAAAGACGCAGACTATCAGACTGGATACACAAACAAGACCCAGAATTTTGTTGCATACAAGAAACACACCTCAGTGACAAAGACAGACACTACCTCAGAATAAAAGGGTGGAAAACAATTTTCCAAGCCAATGGTCCCAAGAAACAAGCTGGAGTAGCCATTCTAATATCAAATAAAATCGACTTTCATCCAAAATTAATCAAAAAAGATAAGGAAGGACACTTCATACTCATCAAAGGAAAAATCTACCAAGGTGAACTCTCAATTCTGAACATCTATGTTCCAAATGCAAGGGCACCTACATACATAAAAGAAACTTTACTAAAGCTCAAAACACACATTACACCTCATACAATAATAGTGGGGGATTTCAACACCCCACTCTCAGCAATGGACAGATCATGGAAACAGAAACTAAACCGAGACACTTTGACATTAACAGAAGTTATGAACCAAATGGACTTAACAGACATCTATAGAACATTTCATCCTAAAACAAAAGAATATACCTTTTTCTTAGCACCTCATGGTACCTTCTCCAAAATAGACCATATAATTGGTCTCAAAGCAGGCCTCTACAGATACAAAAAGATTGAAATAATCCCTTGCATCATATCAGATCACCACGGAATAAGACTGGTCTTTAATAATGACAAAACCAATGGAAAACCCACGTGCACATGGAAACTGAAAAACTCTCTACTCAACGATGACTTGGACAAGGAAGAAATAAAGAAAGAAATTAAAGACTTTTTAGAGTTCAATGAAAATGAGGACACATCATACCAAAACTTGTGGGACTCCATGAAGGCAGTGCTAAGAGGAAAACTCATAGCTCTAAGTGCCTACAAAAAGAAACTGGAGAGAGCACACACTAACAAGTTGACTGCACAACTAAAAGCTCTAGAACAAAAAGAAGCAAATACACCCAGGAGAAGTAGAAGGCAGGAAATAATCAAACTCAGGGCTGAAATCAACCAAATAGAAACAGAAAGAACAATACAAAATATCAATAAAACCAGGAGTTGGTTCTTTGAGAAAATCAATAAGATAGATAAACCGCTAGCCAGATTAACCAGAGGGCACAGATACAGTATCCAAATTAATAAAATCAGAACTGAAAAGGGAGACATAACAACAGAAACTGGAGAAATTAAAAAAATCATCAGATCTTACTACAAAGGCCTATACTCAACAAAACTGGAAAACCTGGAAGAAATGGACAATTTCCTAGACAGATACCAGGTCCCAAAGTTAAACCAGGAGCAGATAAACCATCTAAATAGTCCCATAACCCCTAGGGAAATAGGAGCAGTCATTAAAAGTCTCCCCACTAAAAAAAGCCCAGGACCAGATGGTTTTAGTGCTGAATTTTATCAGACCTTCAAGGAAGACCTAATACCAATTCTCTTCAAACTATTCCACAAAATAGAAACAGAAGGAACACTACCCAATTCGTTCTATGAAGCTACAATTACACTCATACCCAAACCCCACAAAGACCCAACAATGAAAGAGAACTTCAGACCAATCTCCCTTATGAACATCGATGCAAAAATACTCAATAAAATTCTAGCAAACCGAATCCAAGAACACATCAAAACAATCATCCATCATGATCAAGTAGGTTTTATCCCAGGAATGCAGGGATTGTTCAATATTCGGAAATCCATCAATGTAATCCACTATATAAACAAACTCAAAGAAAAAAAACACATGATCATCTCACTAGATGCTGAGAAAGCATTTGATAAAATTCAACATCCCTTCATGATAAAAGTCTTGGAAAGATCAGGAATTCAAGGCCCATACCTAAACATAGTAAAAGTAATTTACAGCAAACCAGTAGCCAACATCAAGCTAAATGGAGAGAAACTTGAAGCAATCCCACTAAGATCAGGGACTAGACAAGGCTGCCCACTCTCCCCCTACCTATTCAATATAGTACTGGAAGTCCTAGCCAGAGCAATTAGACAACAAAAAGAAGTCAAAGGTATACAAATAGGAAAGGAAGAAGTCAAAATATCGCTATTTGCAGATGATATGATAGTATACTTAAGTGACCCCCAAACTTCCACCAGAGAACTCCTAAACCTGATAAACAACTTCATCAAAGTGGCTGGTTATAAAATCAACTCAAACAAATCAGTAGCCTTCCTCTACATTAAAGATAAACAGACTGAAAAAGAAATTAGGGAAATGACACCCTTCACAATAGTTGCAAATAATATGAAATACCTTGGTGTGAATTTAACGAAGCAAGTGAAAGACCTGTATGACAAGAACTTCAAGTCCCTGAAGAAAGAAATCGAAGAAGATCTCAGAAGATGGAAAGATCTCCCATGCTCATGGATTGACAGGATTAATATAATAAAAATGGCCATCTTGCCAAAAGTAATCTACAGATTCAATGCACTCCCCATTAAAATCCCAACTCAATTCTTCACAGGGTTAGAAAAGGAAATTCTCAAATTCATATGGAATAACAAAAAACTCAGGATAGCGAAAACTATTCTCAACAATTAAAGAACTTCTGGAGGAATCACCATCCCTGACCTCAAGCTGTACTACAGAGCAATAGTGATAAAAACTACCTGGTATTGGTACAGAGACAGGCAGGAAGATCAATGGAATAGAATTGAAGACCCAGAAATGAACCCACACTCCTATGGTCACTTGATCTTTGACAAAGGAGCTAAAACTGTCCAGTGGAAAAAGGACAGCATTTTCAACAAATGGTGCTGGTTCAACTGGAGGACAACATGTAGAAGAATGAAAATTGATCCATTCTTATCTCCTTGTACAAAGCTCAAGTCTAAGTGGATAAAGGACCTCCACATAAAACCAGATACATTGAAACTAATAGAAGAGAAGGTGGGGAAGAGCCTCGAATACTTGGGCACAGGGGAAAAGTTCCTGAACAGAACACCAATGGCATATGCTCTAAGATCAAGAATTGACAAATGGGACTTCATAGAATTGCAAAGTTTCTGTAAGGCAAAGGACACTGTCAATAGGACAAAACGACAACCAACAAATTGGGAAAAGATCTTTACCAATCCTACATCTAATAGAGGGCTAATATCCAATATATACAAAGAACTCAAGAAAGTAGACTCCAGACAACCAAATTACCCTATTAAAAAATGGGGTATAGAGCTTAACAAAGAATTTTCAATGGAAGAAACTCGAATGGCCGAGAAGCACCTTAAGAAATGTTCAGTGTCCTTAGTCATCAGGGAAATGCAAATCAAAACAACTCTGAGATTCCATCTCACACCAGTCAGAATGGCTAAGATTAAGAACTCAGGTGATAGTAGATGCTGGCGAGGGTGTGGAGAAAGAGGAACACTCCTCCATTGTTGGTGGGACAGCAAGATGGTGCAATCACTTTGGAAATCAGTGTGGCGGTTCCTCAGAAAATTGGACATAGCATTACCTGAGGATCCAGCTATACCACTCCTAGGCATATACCCAGAAGATGCTCGAACATATAACAAGGACATATACTCAACTATGTTCATAGCAGCCTTATTTATAATAGCCAGGAGCTGGAAAGAACCCAGATGTCCTTCAACTGAGGAATGGATTCAAAAAATGTGGTATATTTACACAATGGAGTATTACTCAGCTATTAAAAACAATGAATTCGAGAGGTTCCTAGGTAAATGGATGGAACTAGAAATTATCATCCTGAGTGAAGTAAGCCAATCACAAAAGAACACACATGGTATTCACTCACTGATTATTGGATATTAGCCCAGAACCTTGAAATGCCCAAGAAGCAACTCACAGGCCAAATGAAACTCATAAAAAAGGAAGACCAAGTGGGGGTGATTCAGTTCTTCTTAGAAGGAGCAACAAAATACTCAAGGGAGCAAATATGGAGACAAAGTGAGGGACAGAAACTGAAGGAGGGGCCATTTGAAGACATTTCCACCTGAGTATTCATCCCATGTGCAGTCACCAAAGGTAGATGCTGATGTGGAAGTCAGGAAGTGCATGCCGATAATGGCCTGATATGGATGTCTCCTCAGAAGCCTTCAAGAGTCTGACATATTCAGAGGCAGATGCTCACAATTAGCCATTGAACTGATCATGAGGTTCTCAATGGAGGAGTTAGAGTGAGGACTGAAGGAGCTGAAAGGGTTTGTGGCACCATGAGGAGAGCAACAATACCAACCAACCACAGCTCCCAGGGTCTAAACCACCAGCCTGGGAGCACTTATGGAGTGATCCAGGGCTTAGGCTGATTATGTAAGAGTGGAGGGCCCTGCCGGGCACAGGTGGAAGAAGAGATCCTTGACCTCATGAAGGCTGGATGCCCAAGGGGGTGGGAATTTTGAGGGTGGGGAATTGGGATTTGGGGGGGTAGGTGGGGGTTACATCCATGGAGAAGAAGGAGGAGGGGTAAGGGGATGAGGGGTTCCCGGGTGGGTGGGTGATGGGGTAAAGGGATAACATATGAAATATAAATAAAATATCCAATAAAAAAAATTTAAAAAAAAAGAAGTAATTTTTCTTTTTTTCAATAAATTAAACAAATTTAAGGAGCTGCTTTGATTGTTTGCTTGCTTGTTTTGTTTTGTTTATGAGTACACTGCAGCTGTCTCCAGACAAACCAGAAGAGAGCGTTAGATACCATTACAGATGGTTGTGAACCACTATGTGGTTGCTGTGAATTGAATTTAAGACCTCTGAAAGAACCGTTGATATGAATTTAAAAAGCTTAAAAGAGAGCTTTTCAAATATTAAATTTAAAAGAAATATGGAATGTCAATTCATCCAGTATTGGAGAACACTTTCAATGTATTTAGGTATCAAAAAATCTATCTTTTATTTAGGTACCAAGTGAAATATTTTAAAATAATTATGATTATTTTCAGTTCAGCTCAACAAATATCTCATAACTCTACTATAACTTAGACATTTTGACTGATTCTTCCTATCAAAAATGTGATCAGAGTATAACAATTGGAATAAAATCCCCTGTCATGAAATTACTGGCACTCTGAAGAAAATTGGGTCCCATCTTAAGTACAGTTATTATAAAATATAAATTCCCTTAATGAAACATTAGTATCAAAGATTTTGATGCCTGCTTTCTATTGATCCCTATTTTTGGATAACCAACATTTTAAGTAGTTTTTATAATTTTCTGTGCAATGACTTCCTAGGAGGCCAAAAATATTCACTTTCTGATTTCATTTTTGTCTTATGTTGCAAGTAAAGTTGAAACCAACATAACTAATTCTGTCCTACAATGACAGTGTCTTATTTTCTCCTGACTTGTTGTGCTTACCCTTTTTATTATGATATTGGCAGTATTGATTGGCATCAAAAAAACACTGATCTAGAGACTGTATTAATTACATGCATTATACAGGCATCTCAGGAGCATGAAACAGCAGGATTTCTGGTATATGGAAACAAAGAGCCCTTGACACTCATGATTGGCAGGTCTGTGAAATTAGATAATGATGAAAAATCGATAATGACAACAGTGTAATAAACAATCAGGGGTTGCATTAAATCACCTACATATTTATAAAGATGTTATAATACGTGTTTTCTCTATATAAAACTACTTGCTTTAATTCTTGATGATAATGATAACGGAATATTTGTAAGAAAACATTGGAGTTGTTGTGCTTTGAGGAGATTTCATCACAGAATATCATATGTGAAACAACACCCACATAATATTACTTGGGTCCTGGCATATTTGGACAGTTTGTATCACACTCTGTGCTGGCAGATGAGGTTAAAGCTAGTATTAAAGATAAAGTAAGCTATGCAATCATATGATTTCTTTGATTTCAGAAGAATTATTTTTTATATCACTGAGAAAGAACAATTTTGTTGTTTTAATTAATTACAAATCCAAGCCATGAACTTACAACTTAAGAACATCAGCACGAACCCCCTCTGTTTTGTGTGTTTATATCTTCTGGTTTGATTAAGCCATGTACATATTCTTTTTTTTCAATATTTTAAAAATATGTATGTTTCTTTCTTCCATGCATATCCTGAACTTTTTAGAGAATATGTATAAATCACATTGTAACTTTAATTCTTTCAAATCTTATTTTTAATGATGTTTCTTAAACATTTTAACCTTTTTTAGCCCTCCACCAAACAGAGGCAGTGGAAAAGAAAGGATGCAGGGGAAGTGGACCTGTTTAAAAAGGTTTCTTTGGAACAAATCCTATCTGCATTGTCTGTAAATCAGCAGTTCAGTTCACAGATTAGCAGTGGGAGCTCGATCCACTTGCAACATTTTACTAATACAACAATAGTCTAGTTCAGTAGAGCTGGGATAGCAAACAAGAATCAAGAGTGGTGGCACAACCTAGCAGAGACCAGTCATCAGCCTTGGCATGAATCAGCAGAATGGACCCAGAGTAACACCAGGAAAAGTTCCCAGCTGTACTTCTGTCAGAGAAACAAAGAACAGTGAAGAGCAGAGACTAACAAGCAAGCATTGCACAGCTGGTTATAAAAGCAAGCCCAGTTCAGCCTCCTCACTGTCCTTTTTATACATGCTTCCTCTGTGGGTCTTACCTCAGTGTGAGCATCTATCTCAGCTGTCATCACTCTGCCTATCAGCCTGAGTTGAGGAAATGGCAAGAAGCTGTAGCATATCACCAGAAATTTTTTGGTGCATTTCTCTCTATGGAGGCCCCACAAATGCAGCTAAACTATGCAATGTCAGACCAACACGTGTGCATTAGCAAAGATTCCTTCATCATGTGTCCATTCAGGTGCTTGCTTTAGCAGAACATCTCCCTCTCCTACCCCACCCCACCCCACCCCATGTCTGCTTCAGCTAAACTTTTCTTCACGAGTCTGCCTTAGACTTTCAGCTGTGTCCTCTTCAGGAAACACTCCTTTATGGGATTGCCCCAGCAACATACCATCAACACAACTGACTTTCCAAAGGCCCCTTAAGTTTCCACTTTAGTACATAGGCACAATTTGCCCAGAATAATTCTTTTCATTGAAATAACTACAGCACTGAGTGATCTATAAATAACAACCAACTCTCTTTATTCAAAGAAAATATGAACCAGTTAGTACCTATTATTTGCCCGTACAATAGTAGAGAGGCAAAGGAGCCAACATCATAAAATATCCAGTAAACTGATGAAAGTTTGAATGTGTTAATTTATTGTGAATCCAATGAACACTTTAAAAGAAGAAGTTCGAGACTGTAAGGCAAATGAGAAGATGTTGTAAAATGTCACCTTTGGAAAGGGAATTAGGAAAAACATCTTTAAATAACAAGACTCTCCCAACACTTGAGGTTGCAGAGAGAAAGATCCATTTCTTTTCTTTTTAGTGTTAGCATAAAATTATATCAGTATAAAAATCTTAATTAGTTTCTATTTCTTTGCATTCACTATTTTACCTCAGAATGTTCACATATCTCCAAATGTAAGCTCTTATCTCTTATGATAGCTCTCTGTCATTGATCAGCCTGTATGCCAAAGTTCTACTTCCTACAGGGCTGTGTACACATGCAGTTTGTGCTGACTTCTCAAGGCATGGAGACTATTAATCTTAATATCAAGTTATTATGTGGCTTACTATTATTAATATATTGTTATGTGGAATATAGTTTGTATTGTGTGAGTTTGGGCTGTTTATTCAATAGTTGCTGTCAGTCACAATACAGTACTAAATACAGTTTACATAAAACACTGAAACTTGCCAATTTAAATCCTAGAGATCTTTTTTACTCCACTGGTCACTATAGGAATTGTTCCTGCTATGTCTCAAGGTGGCTTAATAGCTTTCCCTGAGGAATATTTAGGCTTTTTGTTTCTGATTGTCCTTACCATGGAAAATGGATAGCAAGTTTCTTTTTGTCTGTAGTCTATTAAAATTATCTTTAAAATGATTTGTTTATTGATTGATTGGTTGGTTTTGTGAGAGGTTTGGGTGTACGTATTTGCATGCTGTTGAGCGTTAGTGAACAGCAGATGGTGCCTTGCAAGATTCAATTCTCTCTTTCTGTGATGTTGGCTGTAAGAATCCAACTAAGGACTCTGACTTAGTAATAAGTGCCTTTAGTTGCTGAGTCATCTCCCTGGGGTCATAGTTAGGTCATCACAAGGTTGTAGCATGGTTATGGATAAGTTTAGATGTCAATCTCAGCAAATAGAGTTGGAATTTGACTAAGGTTCTTGAAGTCAGGAAGAAAGAGCCAGTGAGCCCTTTGAAAAGCCTGAGCTGTGTGACTAGTAACTTACTATGATTGGTGTAACTTGTAAAGTTCATTTTTCGTTTTTATATTAATTGATTAAAAAATAAAGAAATAATTTGCTCTCATTTAAATTGATTAATATTTTGTGTATATTTGTGAGCCTGATTATTTCTATGTACACCATGCAGATTCAGTGACTACACAGGCCAGAAAAGGGTATCAAAACCCCAGGAAATAGTTACTAGTATTAGCTGTCCCATGTGGCCACTTAAAACAAAACCTGGTTTCAGTGACAGAGCAGAAAACCCTCTTAACTACTGAGAAGTCTCTTTAGGCCTAATTTTTGCTTATAAATAATGATTTGATCCATTCTCTGCAATATAGGTGCTGAATCTCATTTGAAAGCATTTTGACACCGTTGTTTACTTATGGTTCAAGTCAAATTCTTTACATTTCACATATGAAATTCTAGTATTTAAAACTGTGAAGATTAAGGGTAAAGGGTTCAGAAAATTTATAAATCTTTAGGATCCTAGGAAAATAGGTCAATAACAAAATGACTAGAGTACAAGATTTCCATTGCTCTATTTATAATAGATAGCAGTCATGACTGAGAGACTCTGTATGCTGGTAACTCTGTTCTTTCATTTTTCTGAATTTTTCTAGAATACTGATATCATACACTTGTGATTTAAAAATTTTAAAAGCTACTTTTTATTTTCTGTGTCACTATACCAATGTGACATACTAATATTTCAAGGTAGACCATGAGGATTTCAGACTTTTTCCCATCTGTCTAGCTTCAAAGTATCTGGCACTATAGAATTGGCATTATATAATAAAAATTTTAATCCAAGTAGAACAAGGATATATATATATATATATATATATATATATATATATGATGGATATTACTTAAACATAACAAATATTTGCATTTTGGTGAATATAGAACTCATTTTTATTCTTTAATGTTCATTTTAACCATCTCTTGATGTGTTTTTTTTTTTGCTGTTGTTTTTCATCGTGGCCATTTACATACCCTACTCTACCAGTAAGCTCTGGGTCAGGTCATTCTTTTATGTTTTAGTTTAGATAGGGTCTTATTAAGTTGTCCAGGTTGGACATAATTTCTGCTTTTTACCCTTGGCAGTTATAAAATTTATGTCCCTACTTCATCACATCTGAAGAATCTGGGATGAGAAACCTGTGTCTTTAATATATTTGTATGCAGTTCTACTAAAGCAAACATTTTGATTTTTTTTCTGAAACCATGCTTGTAACAATGTTCCTTTGTTAGTTTGATTTAAAGCTAATATATAAATTAATCCACTTTTACAAAGAAAGGTATAAATAGGATTCCCTGACTGTAATAAGGATAATATATCCCTTCTTACCTTTGGTTAGTTCCATTGGAGTAATGTTTATTACCAGTCTTTAAGTCTTAGTGCCATGTTGCATAGACTATTTTTAAGTGAATGATTCTTCTCAAAGTAGAATGAACGAACCATACAGGGATAATGGAAACTATGATAATATGATGTTTATAACCCAGTCAGTGTCAAGGAATATGTCTGCTTAAAGGTATAGCAGCAAGTACATTATTAGTAGGAATGATTCTTAAAGAAAATGTTCTTTAATGTTGTTCAAAATCTCCATATTATGATTTTAAGCTTTTATCATAAACAATCACAAACTATTTTTTTTCTTTAACGATATGTACTTTGTGATGTACACTGAAATATGTTCATAGCTATAAACAAGAATAAGTGGTAGAAGCTAGGTTCAAATAAGGACAGTGTTGATGACAATGACCTAATGACAGTTTAGGCTAAACAAGGCAGGACTCTAAGTGCTGAGCATAGGATTGTGGGACTGTGAAAGGATAGCTTGGTTTCTGGTGTAGCACTGGCTAGAGATGGCCGGAGACCCCAAAAGGTATCCCTGCAAGGGATGGCATACATTTCACCACACTCCCAGTCTCCAGGCTCCTGACGCAGCGGAAGACCTCCATTGATCTGCGCCTTTCAGTCACGTATGGCAATGCCTTTACAGCCCCTCCCAAAAAGAGGTTTGTATCACCTAGCACAGATAGAGGGCATGACTTCAGGCCTCAGAGCCTCACGAAATCTCCATATTAATGAGATACCTAAAGGCCAGAAGGCATAACCAATTTAGCAATCCTCCCAGACCCTCCTCCCTCCCTATTTAAGTCAGGCCTGCCCAGAGAAACTGAAAGTGAGGAGCAACCACATCTACTTTCCCTCATGACAACAAACCTTTTAAAACCATGGACTTCCTCATGTCTTTGGGGCCCCACCATGGAAAACCATGGTGCAGGCCTTTGACTACCAAGCTGTCTGCTTAATCTCCCACAAGAAAACTTCTCTGCATTCTAGTCAACTCAAGCAAGCTAGCTGACCCAGCCAAGCGAGTGACATAACCATAACCAGGAGTCTCTACCCCATGGGGCACTGCAGGAGCATCTCCCTCTCTTCCCTTGCTAGTCCAGCCCATATGCCCTCAGATCTCAGTTCTTCTGCAGCTCCCAGCGGTGTCTGGGAACTCAAAGACAGAGACCACCGGTCTTCTGGTCAGCCGCTTTGGCCCGGAGAACCCCATTCAGGAGCTCTGCCCCCACAGGACTTTAGCCTGAGACCTCTCCATGCCCAGGCAGAGACCTGCAGCTTCTCACAGCCCACGCAGGAACCATAAGACAGCCCAATAGGACCCTCACCCATGCGCGAGCTACAGCCCCACAGAGGATTACTTTTCGCTAAACAGAATCTGAAACTCAACATTCCACAGGCATCTTTTAAGACACCTTTCTGTTTGTCTGAGAAGCCACTTAGTACTTTATCCGCACTCAGTGGTCAACTACCTTAGGCAAAGCACTCCTGGTTCCCAACTAACCCAAATAGGCTACAATATACTAGAGTACCTACTGTTGCATCCTAGCTCTTCTGGCTCCTTGTCCCCTCCTACTGCTACCTTACCAATAAAACCGGCAAGGCTTTTCCCACCAAGTACTGGTCTCTATTCTCTGAAATAGCTTAACATTATTGTCTTCCTGTCCCCCACCCCAATAAAGTATCTTTCTATTCAGTGTATAATTAAGAGGTTTCATTGGACCTCACTTACAGAGGCATGCAGATTTCAACTACTGTTTGAATTTGAAAAAAAAAAAGTAACTAGTCAGATAAAATACTTTAACCGTATCTGCACAAAGTCAGCTTTGTATAGTACACGTAAAAACTAAATAATCTCTAGTAATTCCAATTGAAAACAATGCTTAACCCATTCTAGAACTATTTAAACAAATAACCTTTATCATGTATTGACAGATATTGGTAATTATTTATAACGTGTCAAGTAAAACTGCTCTATTAGTAAGATTTAATTTCAGAATGTTTACCTGTGTGTGAGCCTCCGGTGACTGATGCACAGTGCAGTCTGGGCATCCTGAGTAATGCAGACTTTGTGGCGGCTGCATTTCATCTTTAAGCATGGGTCCTTGGCGGGATCTAAAGCTACAGAGAAGAGTTGAAAAATGAAGAGAGATAGTTTTCATGATTCTCTAAAGGGAGATACTAAATCTATTCAAACATAATTAGACTCTAAAAAGGATTGTTTTATTTTGTGGTATGTTTTTTTCAACTTGGATAATTTTATGCATATAAACAATATATTTTGATTATATGAACACTCATCACCTCCTTGTCTTACTCCTGATAAGCATGATCATGGTATTTTACTGTATTTGTCTATGAGTCTTCTTGATTTTTTCATTCTATAGATAGTTGTGTCTACTTCTAACTATGTAACTCGGACAGGATTACAGCTTAGTTCTGCCTCACACATTCTACTCAGAAGTGAAAAATTCATAAGGTGTGATATTTGGAAAGTATGTAAGAAAGTTAACCCCAAACTACTATTCTCATGTGGAAGGGAATAAAGAATAGTTTATTCTGGAGTCATTTTGAGTGACCATGGCTTCAGAACATAGAAAATATTGTCCCAAATACCATGTTACAGCATGGAAGCAGCTTTATGAAGTTTTATACTTTCATGAAACATTTAAAATCAGAAAAAAAGACAGTTTAATAAACATTGCTTACATCACAGAGATGGTGAAAACAGGAAGCATGAAGTTTTTTCCATAGGTCTAAGATGCTATCTGATGACCATCTTAACTTTTGAGTTGGTTAAAGATAGTGCTGGGCAAAAGTTAATAGACTTTAAAAGTTTTTTTTTTTAAATCTATTAGCCAAAGAATTTCATTTCTGGAATAGATGTGGTCATGAAATGGCTGTTCAGAACACTGAGGAAGCCTAAAGTAATTAGTCTTTGAACTTGAAACATTTCAAACTCCTCACATTGGTATAGACTTAATGTCTTTTCAGACACAAATCTTTTTCAGGAATTCTTTCTGACAAGAAAAGTACAAATGGAAAGATTAATACTATTTTTCAATTTAGTAACTATGGAAATAAGAAGTGGTACCATACTACTATATTTGATATTGACGGAATCTTTGTTTACCTTACATAGATGCTGGCTGCAATAGGGAAAGCATTTAGATCTTTATAGGTAAAGATGACAGTACCACTGGTTATTCATTGGATACTAAATACAATCTGCAGTATGGGCTTTAACCTGAATTGTACAAAGTCAGCTTTGTATAATACAGACTTAAGACTATATAATCCCTAGCATTTCCAATGGACAATAATGCTTAACCCATTTCTATCATAACTATACTACCCAAGCTTCTGGAGCCATTTAAACAATTACCTTTATCAAGTGTTAAGAGATAAGGTAATTGTTTATATCATGTCAAATAAAATTGGTCTATTAGTGTGCATGGTCTGAGTGTGTCATAGATGTACTTACATGCTGTGTTTTCACCTATGCTTTGCTTCTGCATACCACTGCAAGCAGTGAGTTTAGGTTGTCACTAAGTGACTTCTAACAAAAGTACATGGTGTAGTGACTTTTAGGATTAAACGTTTATTAAAACATTCATACGTAGAGATATGAAAAATACTTTAACGTTTAGAATCAGCACTTTGCAGTGTATTTACAAATGATTAATATCTCAACAGTTTAAAGCTACTAAATATCATCTATTTATTGTCTTCTAATTAAAAATGACTGTTAGTCATTTGTCACAGCATTTTGTATTCAATGAGCAAACATGGGTGTGATAATTTGAGACAATTATTTTTTGATATATAATATTTAGAGGTCTAAAATTACATAGTATGAATTACTACTTCATTCCTCTATATCCTAATATTATTCCAGTTCATGTATATGCCACAATTTATCTGTAGAATCACTAATAGACAGCCATATTAATAGTCTTCACCTTTGCCTATCATTTTTGCTGTGTGTTACATCTCAACTTCGTGTAACTATTAATGGCTATGATTTGTGATATTGTTTTGGATGTGTTGTTGGGAAAATCCAGAGTACGAAGTTTTACAAATAATGTATGACAGTAAGTGTACAATTTGATTGCCGGTCAAAATTAAGAGAAATAAATTATGAAATATGGTAAATCACAAATTATATCCCATGAAAAATCTTACAGCCCAAGTAATTAAAGGATATTTAGAATACACAAAATTGTTTGCATGGCCCCAGGACTATGCACTCAATAGAATGTATGCATTGCTATTAAACTTTTCGACTTTAAGATGAGGAGAAACTCAAAGTGACTTTTACTGCCCAACTGAAATATGGCTTCATGAAGCCATTAAATATTAAATATATTTAGATAATCACATCAAGAAATAGATGTTTCAATAATCAATAAATTTGCAGAAATATGCTTGTCAAGTATACTTACAAATATTTAAACACAACAATAAAAAATTTTCCAAATTCTAATTTAAGATTAAAATAAAAATGATTATTTAAAATGTAGTGTTCAGGTGTATTGTCAATGGATTATTAAACCACAGGTGCATTATGCTTTAGTTAAATGGTCAATATAGTGAATGTGCAAATATTTATTTGCTCAGAATTAGAAAGTATACACAATATAATAAATTTACTTTTAGGGATTCTTTTATTTCTTGATTCTTTAAGATGTCACCTAATTTATATTAAACAGAGAATGTGGTAATATTATTTTTATGCAACATTTTTTTCTTGTTTAAGTATTTCTACTGTTTCGTTCTACTTTGTTTGCTTTCTTTGTTTTGTTTTCTAAAGAGAGTGCAGAGACAAAGAGTAGAGCAGAGACTGAAGGAAAGGCCATTCAGAGTCTGCCCCGCCTAGGGACCCATCTCATCTTGAGACATTATTGCTGATGCCAAGAAGCGCTTGCTGAAGGAAACCTAGTATAGCTGTGCCCTGAGAGGCTCTGCCAGAATCTGACAAATACAGATGTGGATTCTTGCAGCCAACAATCAGACTGAGCACAGAAGCAGAAGGAATTTACAACCCCATAGGAAGAACAACAATATCAACTAACCATGCTCCCCAAAGCTCCCAGGGACTAAACCACCAGCCAAAGAGTACACATGGAAGGACCCATGGTTCCAGCTGGATATGTATCAGAGTATTGCCTTATCTGGTATCAATGGGAGGGGAGTCCCTTGGTCCTGTAGAGGCTTGAGGACCCAGTGTAAAGGAATGCTAGGGTGCTGAGGCTGGAGTGGGTTTGCGGGTGGGAGCACACTCATAGAAGCAGGGGGCAGGAGTGATGGGATAGGTGGCTTACAGAGAGAAATCAGGAAGGGTGATAACATTTGAAATGTAAATAAATAAAATAACCAATGAAAATAAAAAGAGAGATTGAGGCATGAAGTTGGATCCTCTGGAAAGATTAGGGAGTAGATTAGGGAGTCAAAACTATGATGAAAATATACTGTATGAAAGAACTATTTTCAATAACAAAGCCACAAAAGCTCATACTTTAGTAGCAATTCCTTAGTACTGAGAACTCAGTAAATTAAAGTATTGGCTCCAGTTCTTACACCAAAGTAACTGTAGATTGTGGATATTCTTATTTCATCTGTATAATAATTGCTAGGTATTCAGTACATTTGTGTCACGGTATATTTTCTTCTTCAGGAGCATTTTTCTAGACTGAATCTTGTTCATAAATTCTTGTCTTGGTAACAAAATTGTTTTCCTCATACACTCTTGGTTCTTGGTAACTCAACACATTTTCTTCTATTATATTTTACCACAGCATGTTTATGCCCCAGGAGTGAAAGTTTATATTCGTAATCTTGCATTCTAACAGATCCCTTACCATGCAGATGCATTTAAAGGACAATTCTATGCTAGTCACTTGAATTTCAAGTACATTCTCCAAGGGCAGATACTTCTTCCAGACAGTCTGTCCTTCTGCCTTTGCAATGAAGCTTGTGATTTTTTACTTAATAGAGAATAAAGATTCAATAGAGATCAGGAAAATTTTAACACCATAACTTCTTCTCCCATTCATATATGACTCAAAGATTTAAACAATTGGTAAGCCCTTAATGTAATCCATGTAAAAACTGTAAACAGCGCCTGCCTCATGGGTTAGTTATAACTAAAGGACATGCACTAAGAAAATCCATACTGCTCATCACTCTCATTTTGAAGATTCTTTTTTGTTTTTCATATTGTAACATGATTCAATTTGTATGATTAGATTTTGTAATACTAAGATTAGAAAGCTAACTTTATAAAATTCTTCTCAAATATTACATTTTGACCACAGTTTCTCGTTCTCTCTTCCCTTAGATTTTTCCCCTCATCTTACCTTCTCCCTTAAATCCCTCACCCTCTCTGCCCCTCATCAGAACAGGCCTCGCAGGGACATTAACTAAGCACAGCATATCAGGCTACAATAAGATCAGGCACATACCATCCTGCTTGAAAATGCAACCTATTAGGAGGAAATGGGTCCCAGAAGTAAGCAAAAGAATCAGGAACAGTCCCCACCCTACTGTTAGAAGTCCCACAAAACACCAAGTTAAACTCAGCCATAACATATGCAGAGGACCTAGGTCAGACTCCTACAGAAAACTAACATTTAAGAAACATGTTCATATAAAACAAATCTAACTCATTAGAGTTTTTTATTCTCTATAGCTTTCTCCCTCATGAAGTAAGACAGGGCTTCTAATAATTACGCTTCTGGGCAATAGAAAATATCTAACAGCTATAGTGCATGAGAGCTTGAAAATAAAAAATTAACAACTGCTTCATTAGTTCAGTTTATGAAGGTCTGTTGAGGGTCTGAGGCGATCGATCAGTGGAGTGGATCAGATTGTTTACAAGTGTGCAGACTTGAGTTCATGTGAACACTAACCACATAAAAGCTAGGTATGGTTATTCTTACTAGTCACTTAGCATTGGGAGGCAGAGATACTCAGACCTAACAGACTCAATCTCACTGGTTCTCAGACCAACCAAAATAAACAGAAAGCTTCAAGTTCAATGTGAGACTAAATTTAAAGGGAACAAAGAAGAGAGAAAGTAAGAAGACACAGACACACAATAACCTCCTCTGGCTTCTGCAAGCTTGTACCTTACACTCTTGTACCTCTCTTGCAAGAGGCATGTACCTTAAACTCAAGTGCATGAGCTGCACACACACACATACACACACACACACACACACAGAGAGAGAGAGAGAGAGAGAGAGAGAGAGAGAGAGAGAGAGAGAGA
>NW_021620988.1:821223-930048 GCF_004785775.1 Grammomys surdaster
AGAGAGAGAGAGAGAGAGAGAGAGAGAGAGAGAGAGAGAGAGAGAGAGAGCATTTCTACACATAAGTACATTTAAAAAAGTGGGACACTCAATAAAATGAAATTGTAAATATATGCTGAAAGGCAAAAAGAGAAAGGAGAATCCTGTAGTTACTAAATTTGGGTTAACACAAATTCTTTAGGCTGTAGAGTTGAGACACATTCAGTAATGATAAATTTTAACAATGGAGCTATATTTACTTTTGAGACTTAATAATAACAACAGAAATTACAAATCCAATTGCATGGCTATTTCTTACCTTAAAAAAATAGTGTTAAAATGACCCAATTTAAAGGTTTAAAAATGATGTTATAAATGCCTGAGTTTTTAAGTATAATAGATCATTTACAGCTTCATGAAGAATACTATTTCAGGATAGTGCTTTATCTATAAGTTCTGGGATATTTAACTTGATATATATGTATATATATGTATATATAATGATAATTTTTTAAGCACTGGAAAATTAAGTAGATTAATTTTAGTAGATGAAGTAGATTAAGTAGATTGAGTATTAGAATATTTTATTTATTGTTAGCAACAAATAAAGTATGTTAATAAATTCAATATTTGTAGAAATAACTAAAAATTCAAGAGATATTTACATAAAGCATATCTAGCTCATTAATTTTTTCTCAGTGAGAGAAGACTGAATAATTGTTTATTGACATTAGACAGGATAAAATGGCTATAGAGCAAGAGAGCATGCAAATATTAAATAACATAAAAGTGTAAAGTAACATAAAAGTATATAGTATAGACTCTGAGTGCTTTTATTCTTTATTTTGAGAGTGTGTAATGTTATTTTATAACTTTAGCATATTTTGTTTATTTGTTTTCTTTTTACTCATTCTTTAGGAAGTACAAAAAATTCATTTTGATCATATTCATTGAACCTTCTCCAGCTTTCCATGGATCCAACAACTAATGCAAAATTATGAAATCAAAAACTAAAAAATATCACATATTAATAAGAAGAATAAAAAATATAATAAGTAATACATTTAAGTTTTTAAAATTTATTTACTTAATGTTATAAAATGTATAAATATAAAAATAAAAGATATACATAAAATATTAAAATAGAACTTTTACTCTTCAAAGCAATTTAAGGTCCTGTTGGTATGTTAATAAACAATACTGGTCTACAAATAATACAGCATTGACTCATGGGAAAATTATTAAAATTAAATTTAGTATCAAAATACACATGTGAAACTGAAAACAATATAGATAAAAGAATTGTGTTGATATCAATCAAACACTGGGTGCAGACATGGCAGTCAGTGACAATTGATGGCTAAAAACCCTATAATCCTATCTTTATTGTAGAAACAAAAAAAATAGATAAAAAAGACGTGCAAATGTACAGAAATTATTCTTTTTGGAGTAGTGAAGACAGAAATTTGTAACAGAAAATATATAAACAAGGAGATTTTTTTCTATTTTTAATGTATGGAATGAACTATAGACCTTTCCATCAACAATGAGAATTGCATGAGAACACAAGAAATAGTAAAAAGCAAAATCAGTGGTGGATGAATAGAGTTGACACCATTTTATTAGCTAAATGAGTAAAAAAAAAATAGAAATGATTATCTGTTAATTATTGTTTAGTGTGTAATATATGAAAAAATTAAGTATAACATATGTAAAGTAGTCAAGAAGGAAGGGACGGTATGTAAGGTAACATTCTTCTAATATCCTACCTTATATTTCAGAGGAGCTCAAAGGATTACTTATCATGGTTACTGCCTGTCTATAAAATTAATCATTGTAAGAAGAATCTTAAACTTTAACCTCTTTACAAATACTGAGTAAAACACAATTCATCAATAGACCAGAAGAGACAGTACAAGTCAAAGGAAAAACACTAAAACATGGAAATGACACATGTACAATTATAAGCTCATTTTGGCAAAATACTAAACTATCAGGAAGTGCCTAAGAAACTTAAAACTTACCAGATGCTCTAATAGCGGTAGGACAAGTCAGGAGCATAGAAACAAGAGCTAATGTTTGATACTTAATTAGAACTTTGACAACCAATTTGGCAGTGTTAAATGTGATTAAATGCAGTCACAAGTCTTTTGGGTGACTTTCTTATTTTCAAAACCTAATATATCTTCAGTTATATAAAACCCATCTTCATTTTGACTTCTTCTATTACAAAACATGAACATAAAAGTCTGCTGTGGAGAGCAGATGAAAGCCTGAGTGAAGACGGGTTGTTGACATGAGGATCCCACTGCATCAGATGCACAGGAATGGCAAGCCTTCCCCAGGTCAGGCCCAGGAGGCAGGAAGGCTTTCTCCTGACCTTATCAAGGATATTGACAGTGTACACAGATAGGATAAGACATGATTTCCTCCTCCTGCATTGTATGGCTACAGCCTGAGGCTGCTCCTTGAAGAGATGTCCTACAGAAACTAACAAATTTACTTCCTTCTTAAGCTGTACAAAATAAATATGCAGAGTCCCTGGGCAACTGTTACATCAGAAAGGGAGGTCCAACTATGATGAGCTTTTCAGTATGTGTGTCTGTCATTTCTTTTATCCTTGTGGGCCCTGTCATATTAACTCCAATGTCATACTGGTCAGGGCAATCAATACTATTAGCCAATTCTGCTGTACTTAAAGAGAAATATAAATAAAAATATCATTTGAATAATGTTTTATTCAATAAAATTGAAGATATATAATTGACTGCTACATTGCTGTATCTGTTACTGAAGACTCCATATTTTATTATAAACAGAAATTCATTCTAATGATAGTCTATTTGTGCCGAGGATTGATGGAGATATTAGTGTACTATTATATTTAATTCTACATTATTCTTTATTGATATATCACATAATCTTCCAAAAATGGAATATGATAAATACTAATAGAATTTCTTTTATAAAATAGATTCCTACTATCTAAACTCACTATGAGTGGAAATCTATAATTTTCATTGGTTTTCAGAACAGAAGATAATGACACATTTTTATTATACGCATGTAGGTTTATTTGCATAGTTAAAATTGAATATGCCAGTTGTGTATTACCACTAAAATATTGCTTCTAAGAGAAGCATTATGAAAAATTCTACCTAATACAACAATTCTAGAGGTGGCTGAGTAGAATTAAATATACCTCTCAGTTCAGTACTTAATATTTCCACTCATACATCAAGAAACTGAGCTGTCTACATTATAAAATGACAGATTATAACCTCTTCATTGTTTAATTAACCTGAAAGACAGTACCTTGAAAACATAAAGATTTATTTCGTGAAGAAAAGATGTTTATTTCACAATGCATGCATGTGTGATAAGGGTTTAGGCTATTTGCTGACATGTAGAAAGTACTATATTTGGCTACTAAGATTCATGACATCATTGGTAGCTGTTATGTTCCTACTCCATCTATTATATCAGGCCGTGCAACTATTCCAGCTGCCTACTATAGGACCTGTAGCCAAATTTGATTAATATTCTGCCTTCCTCAGACTTCACTTCCATAAAAGAACATCCTTTGGCTCTAAACTTACCACTTTCCTAAATAAAACTACTTATTGAAGGTTTGGATTTGGTTCATGACTTTTGGCTTCCGTACAATAAAAACCAACAAGTTTCACAGGAAATCTTTCAAAATAAACTCAAAAGCTATTATCCAAGGATGAGAATTAGTTGTGTAATTGGAGTTCTTTATATACTACTGTTAGTTTATACACATGCATGCATGAGTGCGCATGTGCGCGCAGACAGGCGCGCACACACACACACACACACACACACACACACACACATATCCATCATGGATAAATAGAAAGATAAAAACAGGACTAGTGGCATATGAGGGCAGTGGTAAAAAGTCTATTTACCTTGATGAAAGCATTCTTATTAAATCTATCTCTATATAGTAAAATGTATAAAGTTATATATTCAAAATAATTGCATGATCATTTTACAAAAATGATATCTCAAGTGAGAAGGCACACTCCTTTGTTTCAAGTAGTTTAAAAAATTTTTGTAACATGTAAATATTAATAACTTTCTCTCCTCCACTACTCAGTGAAGTAGAAAACTCAACCGAAAATAAAACATGAGACTATTACCCCTTGAAGTGTCTGGGGCACAGGCTGGTGAATAATCCTGCCCCATGTTCTTTCTATTGTAGTCCTCTTCTAATTCCACATACCTCAGACAGGAACAGCGGTCTTTCAGTCATTCCAACCTCCTCACAAGTAACTCCCCACCCAAAAATCTCTGATGCCCCTACTATAACGACTCTGCCTCCAGTCTTGCCTGCCATGGTTTCTCCATGTGAAACATGTGCCATTAAGATCCAAGAGTTAAAATGTCTCCCTATCAACGACCTGGGGTATTTTATCATTCAATTTTGGACTCTATAACTCTATTCAGAACCTTTCCTCAATCACTGTTAAATTGTCTTTAATGATCACTTTAAACAATCTACTTCCTGAGAGTGATAACAGAAAAATTAAGAATGCATATGAGTATGGTTATATTTGTATGACGATAGTCCAAGCATTCAGAATACTAAGGAAAGAGAAATATCACTAAGCATCTGTCTGTCTGCCTCTCTGTCTGCCTCTCTCCCTCTCCCTCTCTCTCTCTCTCTCTCTCTCTCTCTCTCTCTATATATATATATATATATATATATATATATATATATATATATACACACACACACCCTCATGTGTGTGTATGTGTGTGTGTGTGTGTGTGTGTGTGTGTGGTTGTGTCACGGTGACAGAGAGTTCATAAATATCATATTAATATTATTTATAACAGTTGAAATAATTTCCAGGTTCATTTCATTTTCTTCCAGGTAACAGTAGTATAAAATATACAAAAGGGTCAGAATTAAATAATATATGAAGTTCATACAAATTGAATAAATTTTATATTTTTTCCAATAAGTTATATTAAATTATTCATGAAAGGCCTTGAGAGTACTTTGAAAACACAACAATTACCCTTTTGATAATAAACCTTGAAATATTTGAAAGGTGAATATAAATAAAAAAAACAAGCAAATATGTTCCTTTAGAATTTGAATGGCTAAATTAGGCTCTTAAGTTTCTACCATATGGACTAAGCCAGAGTATTTTAACCTAATCTTGTATTTGCTGGTGCCCTTTCTTATTCCTCTGCTTACATCTGAAACTGTGCTTATCAGTCAACTGGAGAATGTTAATCCATCCATTTCCATGAATGAGGGCATGTACTGTAAAAATGTTCTAGAGCTGAAGGAGTAGAAACTCTGAAAGCTGAAACTGGATGACCATGGTTAGTAAAAATGGTGGGAAGACATGAATGGGGAGGAACAAGAGAGAGCACTAAATGGGAGAATGGAGGAGGGGGTAAAAATGAATGTTTAGAAAGGCCATAGGAAATTATATTATTTATTTTTTACTCAAAAGTACATAAAAGTATATATATGGCCATGGAATATGAATGAGAACCCAACCATTTTCAATTGCATTCTAAATACTCTTCTCTACATTCACAAATAATAGATAAATATAGATAAATAGATAAATATAGATAGATAAATAGATATAACACCTTCCTATGAAGCTTTCTTTTGTAGTAGGCAGACATCATAACAGAAAGCCACTTCGGTCAGAATACAGAGATTCATCTAATAGTGTGTGTTCATTTTCAGTCAAAACATATGTAAAACACCTATGCTTAGGAAATATTGCAGAAGTTGGGGCAAGAACATTACAAGAACCAGAAGCCCTAGAAGTGTGCTGCCTGATGTTTAATACATAAGCTAATAAACAATAAATAATAATTAATAAATAAATAAAAATTGAGGTATGGAGGAGAGTTTAGATCTGGAAGAAATTGGGGGATGAGTTGAGATGAATGCAATCAAAATATATTGCATGAAATTCTCAAACAATTAACAAAAATATACCAAAAGAAACCTTGAAAAAGAAGAGTAGTGGAAAAAACATGTACATCGTTCTCCACCATCATTTTATCTAGTAGTTGGTACTGGATAAAAATATATGTCTTGTTCTACTAAATTTAAACTCTGTTTTATTTGTTTAAAATTTTACTTTATTTTTATTTTATGTCCATATGTGTATTTATATGGATGCTTGCATGTGTGTGCATGGTTTCCTACAGAAGTCAAAGATGGCATTGGAGCATCTGCAACAGGATATGCAGAAGGTTATAAGACATCTAATGTGGGTGATGGGAACTACCAAGTCACCTCTCTAGCTGTCAGTATTTTTCCTACTTTTTGGTAACACTTTGCTCTTAGTTGACATTGACCACTTTTTCGCTACTATGCAGACCATTTAATTAGATAATGAGGACCTTTTCCACATGATTTCTCTGGATTTAAGCTTTAAATATACCACTCAAAAATATCATAGTGAATAGTGATATTTTGTGATTATTTGGTTGAAATGAGCAGAATCATAAACAATAAAAAAGGGATAGAAGTTCAGTATGCATATGGCCTTATATACCAAATATGTAGACATTGTCCTGGAGAGATTCATGTGATAGCATTTTAACATAGATTTATAATGCGCATGCAACACAGACATACACATACACACACACACACACACACACACACACACACGTCAAGATTATATAAATTATTTTCACTCACATTATGAGAAAGAAAGACATGGCAATATCATTAGTTACTAACTTATTGAGGTCTTTTGATCAAACAGTGCTAAAAAGTGTACTAGTTACTTTCATAAAATACAATCTGTTTAAAACGTAGTTATTTCTATTGGCCTTCTCATATTATTTATAAACAAACATGGAAAAGATCAGCTACTGTTTGGTTTGAATACACATGGAGTCTCTTGTCAAGTTTTCAGTATAGCTGCTGTACCAGACGGGGAAGAACTATGGGATTATTTGATCCACTCTCATTGATGGAATTAAAAGAATTTCTGTCTCACAAGAATACATACAAATCAAAGATTTGGATATAGTTACAGAAACACATATCTAATATGTTAAAAATTTTTGATGTTTTTGTTTTATTTTGAGACAGTGTCTTCTATAGTGCTGGCTAACATTGAACTTAGTATTTGTACAAATCTGTTCTTAAATCTTGGTTCTTCTGCCTTAACCTTAAAGGCTGGGATTAAAGGTAAGGACCACCATGCTATAATAAGAAAATTTTAAATGGGAAAAAAAATTCTGTAGTTTTCCCATCTAACTAGAAATCACTTGTGAGATATAATTAAAGATTGATATGAAATCCTTTGCTAAAAACGCATGTATAAACTACACCTGAAAGATTCTGATACTCGGCCCAACAGACTAAAGGTGACTCTTTGATAGTAGTATGGGAGGTGTTAACTTCTGAAATAATCATTTTCTATTCTGAGAGAGAAAAGAAAAACTTAAGCACAAACACTCCCATTAACAAACTACGGAACTGAGCTTATAACAATAGGCTTTCCAAATAGTTCTTACAAATACTTTGAATAGAATTCATTTGTGTGCCAAATTTCAAATTACTTTTCACATGTAAAAGTTTAAGTTTGTAACCCTAGTGAAAAGTACATCACTTTGGCATTTAAGGTTTATCCTTTGCAGTTTTCTTAATTCTCCACATGAGCTGAAAGCACCTTTGCACAACGTGATATTGATAGATGGGATGAAAATAATCAGAGAAGACTGTGGTCAGGTTTACGCAGCATTTTCCATCCATGCATCACACAAGTTTCTCTTGAAATATCATCTCAAATTATAGGATTGCCAAACCTTTTCTTTAATGTTCATTTAATAACTTCTTAATAATTCTTGACATATTTTTTTCAATGTCATTCTTCAGGGAAGTATTCACCTACGCCGTCAGACAGAATAGATGAAGTTTCTTTATTATATAAGCTCATCACTCTCAATGTCTTCCCACCACTCTCCAGAGGTTGGATCATTTTTTCTTACATAATACTTCCAAGGGAGGCTGTTAAATTTTGATCCATGTTTTGAGTCTTCTTAATCCATTTTCTGGTTAATTTTTCAGTATTCTTATGTTGACCTAAGTTCTATTGATAGTTTCATGTGCTGTGTCCCTAGAAGGTCATCATTCATGATGGTTTTGTGGAGATAGATATCTCCTCTAATAAATAGTAATATATCTTATCTAGCTGTATGGGGATGACTGTTTTCAAGCTCATTCCTTCTCATATGTTTATGTAAGTCAGTATGTATCACATGAAAAATCGAACCATTGGTTTTCCAATTAGAGTACAGCACATTTTGATAAGATCTTTATGGAGAAAGGACAGAGTTAAAGTACTGCAGTATCTACTGACAGCAATAGAATCTTCCAGTAGAAATTTTTACTGCAAAGGAATTCTTCCTTTCTGATTTTCGTTTTCATACTATATTTCTTAGTTAGGGTTTTATTGGTACTACAAAATTCTACAACCAAGGCAAATCAAGGAGCAAAGGGTTTCCTTGGATTATACTTCCAGAACACTGTTCATCATTAAAGAAAGTCAGGTCAAGAACTAAAATAGGGAAGGAACCTGGATGTAGAAACTGATGGGGAGGTCATGGAGGCGTGCTGCTTACTGTCTTGATCAGCCTGATTTCAAATAGAAACCAGATATCAAATTCTTCATTCGTACCTTATATATCAAGAGCAGTTTCCTCTCCTTCCACTTCTTCAAGTACCCCCTCCACTTCCTCTCTCTCCCAGATCCATTGTTTTTGAATTTCACCTTAAGAAAAAAATCTAATCCCCCAGGGATAGACCCCAAGCATTTCTTTACTTAACAATTTACAAAAAAACTCATAACGAACCCTCATATCAAGGTAACCTGATAGAAGGAATAGAGTTCCAAGAGAAGGAAAAAAAAATCAGAGACACACTCTGTCACTATTAGGAGTCTCACGAGGACAGCAAGCTATATAACCATAACATATGTAGAGGATCTAGCTCAGACCCATGCAGGCTCTGTGACTGTCTGGCTCCTATAGTCTTTTTACCACATCTTCCATAGGGTTCTCTGAGCTCGATAAGGGTTAGCTAGGCACTAATATTTGTATACAATAGAATAGCTTGATCTTATAAGGGCACTTCATCAGTTGAGATTCTGTTCTTTCAGATAACTCAAGCTTGTGTCATGTTAACATGAAACATTCATATTGTCATCATTAAGTAACAAAAAGATTCAAATAAGCAATCTTCCAAATAAGTTTCCTGTACCTAGTTTATGTATTGTGAAATGCAGTATTCAAATATCACGTGTAAAACACCTATTTGCTGCAATAAAATTGTAGGTCACAAGCATAATTTTTTGCAGTAGAAATAATTCATATTTCAAATGAATTATTGTACTTCATAATCATCAAGACAGTAAGCACCAAAATGGAATCTCCTATTCACCTATAATTTCAGATCCAGGGTATCTAATATCCCTCCCTCTTTTCATGGACAACATGCATGCAAGTGATCCATATGATGCATATAAGTATATTCACATATATGGTTTCAAAAAACATACATTTATTTTTTAAAAAAGGATAAATACATTTAAAAAAATATCAGACAGAAAAGTAAAAATTTTCAAATTGTAACTCATTATAATTTTTAGTAAATTGCACTGTATCAATAAAGGACTATTTGAATTTACTAGAAAGAAACAATTCCTATATGATAGCAGAAATAACCCTTCATTTTATTATCCTTTGGTTTTTTTATTATTTTAATAGTTTTGTTTTTTTCTTTTTGAGATTGTAAACAATAATATTATATATTATAATTACATTTCACCATTTTTTCCTCCCTCTAAACACCTCCTTGAACTCTTTCAAAACTATAACCTCTGTTTTAACCAATTTTCATGGTATGTATAGATGTATATCTATCTATATACAGTCTGTAGAAGAAGTTTATATGCTTTCCCCTAGGGAAGAATATTTCTCCTGCTCTTCGTACTCCTTAGTTGCCTGTAGTTCATTGTAAGTTGATACCTAGAAGGCTTTCTACACCCACTTTATTTTGCCTGTTAAAGCTGTCTTTGTTCTGCTCATGCTTATATAGACATGTTGGTGAGGCTTCATGGCTGTAGCTTCTGAAAACACAATATCATAGAAAACTTCTCAATCTTCTGACTCCTGCAGTCTTGCAAATGTTTCTGAGCCTTAACTTTAAAAATAATTTAACAATACGCATCATAAATGTCACATTAGACATGTTGGAAGTACATAAGAATATACTAATTTATGGATGACTCATTTACTAGAAAAATTACCATTAAAAAGTAAAAGTATAACAAAAGGTCAAAATACATTCTATTCATGCCTAAAAAGTTTAGTGTGAAGATATATGCCCAGCAAGAGTGGATCATAGAGTTGAACACAAATAACGAAATAATCAGCCATCATGACTAACCATAATAATCAATGAAAAGGCAAAGACATGACAAAAAAGAAAAGTGATTAAAAGAATTGGGCCTGATGTACATTTTGTGACATGATGGAGAATAAAGAACATGTACAAATATGGAGCTTATTTATCTGGAAATTTCTAATTTCTTTAATTTCTCAGAGTCTTTCTTTTCTTTTGGGGATCTACTCCTTCTTTTATCATTGTATTTCCATTCTGCTATGGCTTGGAAAGGAAAAGATATGTTCTCTAAGAAGAAACATATGCTGATCATGAGAATTACGTACTTTCTCAAATAGTTCATATGTTGAGAGGTGACCAGACCTTGCAAGCATTTTCTTCATTATTGAGGTGACGTTTCATTACATCTTTTGAAATTGTGTCCTTGTACTTTCTTTCTCTTTCTTTCTTTCTTTCTTTCCTTCTTTCTTTCTTCCTTCCTTTCTTTCTTTCTTTCTTTCTTTCTTTCTTTCTTTCTTTCTTTCTTTCTCCTCATGTCCTTTCTTTCTTATCATTTTATTCATTTAGATTTCAAATAATATCCCCCTTCCCTGTTACCCTTCCATCCTATCCCTCCTCACCTCCCCTTCCCTTTTCCTCTATGAGGGTGTTCCTCCACCCATTCACTCACTTCTACCTCACCCCTCTAGCATCCCCCTATGCAGGGACAGGGGGCCACCCTCCCCTCCCATTGATATCATATAAGGCCATCCTCTGCTACATATGTATCTGGAGTCCTAGCAGATTGGCTGAAAAATCCTGGATAAGTTTAGATGGGCTAGCCAAGAGACTGTCCCAACCTAAGGCTAATGGCTTCAAACTATATAGAAGTTTCCAATCAGCACATGAAAGCCCTGCAATACTTCATCATGAGCCAACCAATTGGTAATGTTATAACGGAATATTACATTTACATAGAGGAAGTGGGGTTTGATTGAAGAAAGTAGGGCACAAGGGTATACTTTTGAAGGGTATGTCCTGTCCATAGAATCACCCCATACACACATAGAAGGAGATAAGCAATTTTTCTGTCCTTGATAATACATATTCTCTATAACGTACCAGTTCACCAAATATTCATGGACCGAAATTGAGATTACAGTAAGTCTTCCATTAGCAAGCTTATATGTTCTTCAGATATTTTATCATAAGAAGAAAAGAGCTGAATAACATAGATTCCAATAATTTGAATTAAAGTGCCTAGTTATAAAACAATATTTTTAAAAATATTTGAACTTCAAAAGAAAATTTTAAATGTTGAAAGGGACTGAACTCTTAAAGTACTTAAAATGTAAAGACTGTGAAACTTTTAGATGTGGGTATGTTTTATGATATTAATATTTAAAAAATGGAAGGTTATGGTTTCATGGTGTTGAGCATGTTTGTCAAGATGACAGTTCAATTTTACTGGCTAATTTTATTTCAGTTTCACATAATCTAGAATCATTTTGGAAGAGAACCCTCCTTTGAGAAAATGATACCATCGGATTGGCTTGTGGGCAAGCCTGTAGTACATTTTCTTGATTGATGATCCATCAGTGTGGGATGAGCAAGCTTCTTCTGGGCAGTGTCACCCATAGGCTGATGATTCTGATCACTATTAGAAATCAGGCTGACTTGATGCCCCATCTTTCTGCTGGAGGTGGGCTCTACATGTTCCCTCTCCCTACTGTAGGGCTTTTAATCTAAGGTCCCTACCTTTGAGTCCTGAGAGCCACTCACCTCCAAGATGTCTAGTACATTCTGGAGCCCCCACTCCCAGCCTCCTACCTCCAGAGGTTTCCTGTTTCTATTCCTTCTGCTGGCCCTCAGGTCTTCAGTCCTTTTACCTCACTCTATACCAGACCATGTTCTCCTCTTCCTCCCCGGCCCCATACACTTTTTTTCCCAGTTCCCTTCCTCCCTCCTCCCTTGTGATTGCTTTCTTCTCCCTGCAAAGTGGGATTTAGGCAACCTCACTTGGGCCCTTCAACTTGTTGACTTTTTTGAGTTCTGTGGACTGTATCTTGGGTATTCTGTATTTTTTATTTTTTGGCTAATATCCACTTATTAGTAAGTACATACCAGGAATGTCCTTTTGGGTCTGAGTTACCTCACTCAGGATAAAACTTTCTAGTTCTGGCCATTTGCCTGCAAAATTCAGGATGTCCTCGATCCTAATAGCTGAGTAGTATTCCATTGTGAAAATGAACCACATTTTCTGTATTCATTCTTCTATTGTGGGACATTTGGGATGTTTCCAGCTTCTGGCTATTACAAACAAGACCACTATGAACAACAACAGTCAAAACTCATAATTGTTCTTGTGTCAAAGAACTTCAGGGATAGAAATGGAGAGGAGACTGAGGAAAAGAAGGTCCAGGACAAGTCTAAAGTTGAATTCAGCTCAAGGAGAGGGCCCAAGGCCTGACACTATTACTGAGACTATGGAATGCTTATATAAAGGGGCCTATTATGACTGCCCTCCTAAAGATCCAACAAGCAGATGAAAGAGTTTGATGGAGATATTTGTACCCAACCAATAGACAAAAGCTGCTGATCCCTGTGGTTGAATTTGGAAAAGATGAAAGATGCTGAGGAGGAGAGCAACTCCATAGAAAGACCAACAGTCTCAACTAAGCTGGACCCCAGAGATCTCTTAGACACTGAGCCACCAACCAGGTAGCAGACATCAGCTGATATGAGGCCCCCAATACATATACAGCAGAGGACTGCCAGGTCTGGGTTTAGTCAGAGAAGATGCATCTAATAACACTCAAGAGACTAGAGGCCCCAGGGAGTTTAGTTGGTTAGGGTTGGGGCGGGGGTGAGAACATCCTCTTGGAGACAGGAGGGTGGAGATGAGGTATGGGATGTGGAACAGTTGGAGGGTGACCAGGAGGGGAATAAAATCTGGAATGTGAAATAAATAAATAAATAAATAAATAAATAAATAAATAAATAAATAATAGAAAATAAAAGAAAAAGGAAAGAAAGTAGGCTGAGTAAGCTCAAAAGAGCAAGCTGGTAAGTAGAATGTTTCTATGGCCTTGGCATCAATTCTTGTTTCCAGATTTCTGTTCTGAGTTCTGGCCCTGACTTTCTGCAATGTAGAGATTATATGTTGCCAGATGAATAACTCCTTAACCCTACCCATGCAAAATAAAGTCAATATTTGAGCTGAATTTAACCAGACACTTGTCAATATTTTTGAACCTGGAAGGGGTAGAAGGTAAGATAACCTTGTGAATATCTGATATAGTTAGACTTCTTCTAGTTAGCCCTGAATCTGTAGAGTTTATGTTTTACTTTATTTACTTTTCACTTGCACTATAAGACTCATATTTGTTTAAATTTTAATTTTAAACCTAGTTGTTTCCACGAATTAGCAGAGAACCAGAAAAACCAAGAGGAAGGAGCTGGAAAACAGTCCAAAGTTATAAACAAGAGATAGCCAAACTGAACCTTATTAAATGACATAAAGGTTATTGAGCAGTTTATATTTTGGGGCACAAGGATAATTCTGTAAAACAAAGATAAGAGTCTAAATTTCACACATGCTTTACCTCATTAAACAGAGTTTATCATTTAATTGGATTAATGTAATTAATATGAAGATGTTATAAGTTAGATCTCAAGGCACAGCGTTAGGGCTGTAATATTGTTGGGCACTGCAAGTGGGATATTAGCATCCATTGGTCAGAAAGGGAATAGAGAAAATAATAGAGCTTAGAGGCTATCCTGTCATAGAGGAAGAGGCTTGAAGGCAATTGGCTTCACACACTACACTATTAGTATTAGTGTTCTTTTCTGTGACTTGCTAAATAGGCTTGTATAGATATTAAAATCATGCAAAGTGCTTTTATAGACCGTGAACAGAAACTGTGGGCTCAGAGCTGAGCTTTTGCAAGCACACAAACCTGCTGAAGATAAAACATATAAGCTTTCGGAAGAACATACTGAATCCTGTTAGTATTCATGCATCTAGCCTTCATCCAATTCATTATCACAGAAAGCTAAAATGACAAAAGAACTGAGCTCACCTTTAAATGAAAATTTTATGCGAACTTGTTTTTGTATTCCAGGTTAGAAATTCTAATCTGTATTTTTAATGAGCTTCTGGAAAACGCAGACAAGTGCTCTATTTTCGTTATTATTTCTTAAGATTCTAAGGAGCTAGTTATATTATATTTTGAGTTGACTTAGATTTATTCCCTTTAGTTTTCATTGAGAAGTACGTGCAAACACACAAATTCTTCAGTTACAAATAATGCCTTTATTTTGTTATTGTTCATGCTTAGCAGACACACTCAGCAGGGCTGCCCATTATTTCCCTACTGTGATTTAATTTAGTTGCAGCTGCTGCCAGGATATGAATGTCATGATGTTATGCTCTTATGATATCTCCATCATCTTGAACATTATACTAGTGTAGACTAGGATGTCAAGAGTGCCAGCTCTCTTTCTCTGTGTGTGTGTGTGTGTGTACACATCCTGAGGCATGTATGTCAACAAGGCATTCAGGTAAGGTAAAAAGACAGTTTTGCATGTGATGGTTCGAATCTGTTATGAGCTGTGTGAAAGCATCACCTATCAATAAAAGGATGGCCAATGAGCTGAGGCAGGAAGAAAGTGAGACATCTAGCAGAAAGACTGAGTAACTCGGGAAGACAGTTAGGCATGGGAAGAGATTTGGCATCTGGATTCAGAGGAGTTCAGACATATGAAACTGAGAAGAAGCCAGCCATGTGGCTGAACTCAGATTAGAATAAATAGGATAATAAATTGAGTAGTAGGAGACTCAGTCTAGCTTATGGTCTAGGCATTTATCAATAAATAACTCCTGCTAGTGGAGTTCCCTTATTTGGGAACTGGGGTAGGTTGAAAAAGGCAGCAGTCACTGGTTCTCTTTCAGGTTTCTTTCTGAAGCAAGTCACTATAGTAAATTCTATAGTTTCACAGCAATGTTAGCTTCTGGCTATGTTTCCTACCTTGGCTACCATCTTCTTCTTTTTTTTCAAATAATTTATTTATTTTTTCTCAAATCATAATTCATTCACACAGGGGTTATAAACACAGAAAGGCAGGATGTGGGGAAGGGGATGACACTGGAATGTGGGTGTTCAGAGGGAATACAGAAATCTTTCAGAACCGGGTATCGGCTGGGTGAAGGTTCAGGGGACAAGTCACTATGACTCTGCCTATGACTCACTTGTCCTAATCTAAGTTGGTATTGTCTGCCAAAGCTACCTATTTACAAGGTCTATGACTACTCAGGCTTGTAGATTTCCACAAGAGCTACCTGTTTACAATAGCTTATAGCCATCTGTTTCAATGTTTTTCCACTGAGACCCAAGACTTGGTGTTAGTATACATGGCTACCTTCTTAAAGTAGGGATGCTGGGATTTGGAAGACAGTGAAAGCCACCTCATTCAGCCTCCTCATTTGTGTTCTGCCTTTGAACCTGGGTCCTCAGGTTTGTACACCAAATGCCTTTACCTATGAGTCATCTTGCTAGCCTCACTCCAATATTTAAATATCCCAACAACACATGCATTCCTAGAGGCAAAGTTAGAATTGTAATGTTAGGATTTATGAACGGAAAGCATACAAGATTGTTCTACAGGAAGACTGCATGTCCCTAAAACATTCTTTCTGTTACACATTCTGTTTCTCATTTTTAAGTTATTTCCAAGCACAGATAGTTCATTTAGTCCAACACACAAAATGCTACATACTTAATGGAATGACTGTAACAATGTTTCTAAACAAGGTATAAATGTAGATGTTTTCTGCAGTAGAGTTATTCTAAATATATTCATGTGTGTACATTATGTTCAAATCTTCATCTACTGTCATTAAACATATTTTACATCCTTTGTATGTAAATGTATGCATGATTTATGCACGTGTGCATATTCTGTGTGTACATGTGTGTGTATAGGGGTACAGACACATGTGAAAGCCAGAAGTTGGCATCATGTTTATTATTCTATCACTCTCTACATTACTACTGTCCACAAAGTTCACTGATTAGGAAGATTAGCCACCAATGAGGCCAGTGATGCCTCCTAATTCTCCCTCTCAACTGTATAAAAAAACATACAATATACAAATAAAATGCAACTAAAATATTTAGAAACCAGGTCTATATACTTTCACTTTTAAAATGAGTGCATTGATTCACATGTACATCTATGACCTCGAATCAGTTCTTTGAACATTGAAGTTTCTAATAAAGTATAACTTTATAGCCACAGTGAATATAGCCCATGCATACATAACAAGATTTATAATAAGACATTTTCTTCTAAAATCAACATATAACCTCAGCACAAATTTGACCAAACCCATGCTCCATAAATTTGATTCAAACTCTTCTAATACATAAATCTCTGGGGGAAAAATAGACATAATTTCACTTATTGCACACCCATGCAGGACAATGCCTTATAAACCAAATGAAGTCTGGTTAATTTCAATTTAAATTTATGACCTAAAACCAGATGTGTTTTACGAATTTGTTACATTTTGGAGATCGTACTCAATTATATGTATTACTATGTAATTTTTTCAACTATGAAAAAAGTATAAAATAAGTCTTTTAGATTTGATGCAAACAAAAGAAGCAAAGACCAAATGAAGAAACAAAATTATCATTTCAACTAGAAACCATCTCTCAAATTTTCTAAATATGACATCAAATAAATTAGCATAAAATACTGACATCTCAGCTGAATACAATTTCTTAATAGTTTACCTTAGAAGTTTGGAAGACTTCTATCATACAAGATTGTTGATGTTGGTAAAAAAGAAATCAACAAAGGATATGAAGCAATATACTTGTTAGTATCTAAAAATGATTTTGTTCAAAATGACTAAAAAAAAATCTTAAATAAAACCATGTAAATTAATCAGATAATTATTCACATCAAACAGTGGCTCAGATTCATGATTTAAATAATAGAAAACCATTTATAAAATAATTTTGTATATTTCACTCAATGAATTTTAACAGACCACTAGTTTCCCTGTTAACACAGAACCAAGAGGCTTCAAGCTTTTACACAAAGTCCTATTGTAGCACACCATGACTCTATTGTGAAAAACAGATCAGATCAACCTATTGTTCCAGAATAGTAGTTAGAAATGTCCAAGTTGAGAATAGAAAACAAAACTCATGTAAACAAATTATATTCACGGTATTTGAATATACCCAGTCCCGTCCACAGAACTCATGTTTCAAGTACATCACTGTATTTAAAGAAAGAGAAAACAAACCGTGAGGACTTCTTACTCCAAAACCTAACTTCTTTGATTTCAGAAAGTTATAAACATATGAATAGTTATGATCATTGACGAGAACAAGTCTCCAGATCAAGTTCTCCCGGCAAGTTTTCACAGCCAGACCTTGATAATTAGGGGGCAAATCTAGCTGTGATGGGTATATCTTGGAAGACACTCTGCAGGAAAATGGAACTACTGAGAATTGGGAAATCCTGAGAAGTGAGAAGGAAACTAGAAATGATGGATAAGCACAGGGCTAAGATGTGACTGTTCTTTGAAACAGAGGAGGCACTTTTGTCATCTGCTCTCCATATAATCTTGGAACAAGGCTCATCCACTACCATAGCTAAAGTTTTCACCATCTTAAGATCAGGAATAGCTCTTCACATATCTCATTTTATAAATCCAATCTAAAAATGCAGTAGGGCTTTTATCTCCACATAGAAGACTTAGTATTTCCTCCACACTGGAGGACATGGAATCTATGTATATCTCAAAGACAGAGAACATTTATAAAATCTACAGCTATTGGTCTTGACCCCAATTCCACCCCCAGATACATGCCAAACAGAGAAACATAGCTATCACATAAAAATGACATTACAAAAAGCATGGATATGTTTATATCTAGGTTCCAGTTATGAATCTGTTAAATACAATCTTCTCCTAGGTAATTACAAAGCAAAGGAACCCCAAGCTGCTTTGATGTGATAACTAATAGTTGTCAATTTAACAGAATCTAGATTTAATTAGAAGACAAACCTTTGGACCAAACAATGCCAATTTTAAAATTTGATTAATTGAGATGAAAGGACCCATTCTCAATTTGGTAGGCAGTTATTCCTGGCCTTGGATCCATGAAAAAAAATAAAAAAGAGAATGAGAACTGAGCCTCAGCACTCATAGTTCTCTTTCTCCTTGGCATACATGCTTCCATGCTGTCCCAGGAAAGATGGACAACACTTTCAAACAGTAACCAGAAATAAATCCTGCATTCTTTAATGAGATTCCTAAGGTGATTTATAACAGCCAATAGAAAAGTAACTAATGCTATAATAGAAAAACTACAGCAATACAGGGAGCTACTTCCTATATCTTTCATTCCACTCCATTGTGTGAGTGTCTGTGTGTGTGTGTGTGTGTGTGTGTGTGTGTGTGTGTGTGTGTGAAATGCTTTTGAGTAAAATAGCTTGTCCAGATATAGTCCTTTAGATAAAACAGATTCTCTAAACATCCTCAGAAAATACTGTTGAAAATTCCACTGATTTCACAGACAAGGCAGGTTAAGAGAAAGACGTGCATGCTTGTCCTTAGAACCTGCTGTGAATATATTCAAAGCATGACTAAAATATTTTAAACCTGGATTCTGCTACAATCTATGTTAACTTGTGAATGTCTCCATATTTTTTCACAATAAATAAAGAACACAATGTCTATGCCTTATTCCAGAAGATGCATGTCCTCATTAAAATTATTTTTCAGTTAATTTCAGTTGTGTCAACTCATGATTAACCACACTAATGAAGGGAAGTAATAGCACAGAGAACTCAACACGGAGAAATGCAAGGCAATTTATTTTTGGCATCTGTGTACTTTCTTTATTTTTGTAACAGAGGTACAAACATGAGAATGGTTTTACTTAAAAACACAAAACTATTATAATTCTCCAATATTCTATTTATTTTAGTAGATATAAAGACAAACTAGTGATGTCGTGATGAATTTAAAAAAATCATAAATGAGATTTTTATAACTGTCACAGCGAAAACTGTAAAACATGAGATATGTATGAACAAGAAACTAGTTAACAGGAACACATATATATTTGTGCATATATATATACATATATATATATATATATGTATATATATACATATATATATATTCATACTTGTCTGTTATATTCATGCACACAGAAAGATTTTGAAGTACGAAAGAAGCATCGAAGTAATATCTAATATTAAAACTATTTCACCAGAAAGGCATAAATGGTAGCAAATAAAAATATACTACTAAAAATAGAAAAATCTACTTATATTTGTATTCTATAGTTATCCATAAATACAATATACTAAAGATAAGCATCTTTAAGATTCATTCTAATTCATCTTGTATTCAATAGCACAATTAGCATTTAAAAATGATTTCCCATTGAAGAAAATGTTAACTAAAGGAATTAGAAATGCATTAGAAATTAATACATCTTAATTCTGTCTTATTTATGTCTCATGGAGGATTGAAAAATTCTCTTCCTTCCAGAGTGGTTCACAAATGATGATACATATATTTCAATATAATATGGTTCTGAACTAGAGGTAACATTTGTGTATTTTTAAATATTAATAATATAGGTCCTGTCAAACAACATTTTAGAGCTTAGAGTATAGAAAATAGTGTAGGCCTGGGGTATAAAAAGTAGTAACATGTTTCTATTTAATTTAAAAATAAGGCTTTGTGATTGTAGGAAAAGGGAAGATTTCTCAGTGTATATTACATGCACATATAAAAACAAACATCACAGTGAGTACCACTAAACTCTGTGTTCAGAATTATATATTCTAAAGATATATTAGTGCCAATCCAGTTCTTATATGTTATAGCTAATTTATGATTTTCAATAGCACATAGAACTTAGGGCACTGGAATTGGCAGTCAGAATTCCCAAGCTCAAATTCTTACTCTTCCAATTTGGAGAACCATCACATGGGTAGGAAGTTGACTACCTCAATTCTTCAATATCCTTCTGAACTCTAAAGAGTTAGTGCAATGGTTAAATAAACTGATATATTTTTATTTTATAAATAATGATGATACTAGAAACTTTTCATAAAATTTATCTAATATTCCATCACAAAATCCTTAACAAATATAACATCTATGATTTATATTTAATAAGGCATTATTCTAATACTTGTCATTGAAGACTAAATCATTTTTGTACTACATTTGCTTATAGTAACATCTCTTATGATAATCAGTTTTACACAAGTAAAGAATAGTCACAATTCAACACACTCCCCGCCCCCACACAGGGAGCACTAAAAGGTCTTTATTATAACAGCACTTACCAAGAATGACAAGTTTAAGTGTTTAGAGATAATTTCCAGTTGTCAGGGTTTATAATTCCACCATAAAAAATCATTTTCCAAGAAGAAATATAAACACATTTCATTCTGCTTGACATGTTTTCATTGCATTTTTACTTAACACATTGGCATGACTTATTGGTAAACCAAGAGAAAAATAAATTATTTAAATCCTGGTATGAAGACTCAATAAATAACACCAGGGGTATTATGCTGATATAATGTGAAGGAGATAATGAAGTACTAATTTTGAAGCATGGCCAGGGCGCAAATGCCTGCTTCACATGTTAAAATGACATTGTCAAGATGATGGTTTACATCCAGATCTACAGATTATTTAAACTAACATACAAATATTTCTAGATATAAGTTCATAGTTTGGATATTAAATATCACCCTAGAATCTAAGCATTAAAGAATTGTCTTTTAATCAAGAAATATTGTGAAACAACTGACCCTTAACAAGTGGAGAGTTGCAGGTCCTTGAGGGGCATTCATTGACAGAAGACCAGGGAACACTGAAGCCTCCATCTTCTTCTCTTAGTGTCCTTGCTTGTGATGTAAATGCTTTACTCCCTAATGTTATCCCTTCCCAGGTACCCACACCAAAGGGGCAACTCTCGCCTAGACTTGAGCCTCCAGGAAAATGCTCAATAACCAGCCTTTATTTTCTGCATAATTGATGTATTTCATTATACCTATAGGAAAATGACAGCTTCCTAAGCAATATTCCTTCACAGGATGAGAGCTATGCAGAGAAGAATACTCTCTCAAACATAAAATTCTTGTTTTAAAAATTTAAAAACACATCCTGGCTCCAGTATCACAGGGTCTAGTGAGTAGAGCTCTTCAGATTGTGGTGAGATGAATATTGTCATTATCATGGTACATGCTTGCTGATCTGTACAGCTTTCCTTCTTCAGCTGAGCTCGTAAGAGGCAAGCTCTGAGTTGTGAGGTAGAGAATAGTATTTAGTGTCTAACATTTTCTTTAAGGTCTGTCTAAGGCCTTAGTTGAATGTAAATAAGAAGGGTGTTCCATTTTCAATGAATATTTTAATCAATCAAAGTGGAGACAGCAAAGATGTTTCTTTGGGAAATTTGAACAAATAAATCCACTACCACATTGGTACCCCTGAAAACTAGATGAAGGACCTTGTAACAATCAATAAAAATAAAGATGGTGAATAAAGTTTAAAATCTCAAATCAGTAATCTAAACCATGTTTCTAAAAATAAATGCCATTCTCACATAATCATACACAGAATTATCTTCTTTCTAACTTTATCAAAAATAACATAGTTAATGCATATATGTTTATGTGTTTAGCATTTTAAATGTAAACCAGTCAATAAATAGTATTTCTAAAGTATAGCAATTATGAACATTTAAATATTTTTATATTAAAATAATTAGATTTTTACCTTGATCAAATGGTTTTCCTGGATTCCAAGTACGGAAGTAATCATCCTAAGGGAGGAAAAGAACATGATTTAGGTATATATGATCAATTAAATACATAGATTTATACAATATGAAATAATATATGAAACATAGAAGCAATATACGAACCTCTACTTCCTGCAATGGCAAGCAGCAAATTTTAAAAAGTAAAAAGAAAAGGAACAAGAGAAAAGAATAGTTATCAAAAAGGAACACATTGTTTATAAGTTAAAGAAAAATACTTCAATATATGTACTCATTTTCATTGGAAGCCAGGGGTTACTGTAACAATTTAATTATTTTTGTTGCTACTTCTCTTAAATATTATAATGAGTTACTTTCAATTGCAATTCAATGTGCAATATAACATGCAGATAATTACCCCTAAGCTAATAAGCTGTAAAGTATCTCACTAGATTCCAATTATAGGACTTCATTTCCCAATAGTACAATAGTAAATGGATCCATTAATATAACAGGGAAAATATCAAGTGATTCTGCAATAGCCCATAGAGTATAAATAGACTTTATGCAAATCATTCACATGTTAATTGAATAACCAAGGAGTTCATCAAAATGCAATTGGGAGATTGAGAAAATGCACACCTAATTAAATCCTGGTTAATGTTTAACTATTTAATATAGGGAAATATATATAATATATTTATTATGTATTTAGTAAATGTAACTGAATGACATAAAATTGGAGCAATGCAAACTAACAAAATTTAAAATGCAAACCCAAATGGACCTCATATAGGATTGATTTTAAAGCCTTGGCGATTACTTCATCCATAGTGTCATCAATCATGAATAAAAACAATTCTACAGCTCCAATTAATACACTCCTTTTATAAAGATAATAGACTATAAGAAACAAAACATATCTTGATGAAGTTGCAATAATTCCTGGACATACAACCAGACTAACTCACTTAGATAAGAAGCTATAATACTCATATATTATTAAAAGGACATCAGGAAGTTTCTTCTATTACTTTGTTTTACACACACACACATACACACACACCCCAAACACACACACACACACACACAACACACACACACACTGCATACTCTTCACACTCAACCAGTCTTATCTTCTTTCCCTCCCACCTCTCTTACTTCCCCTCCCAGGTCCTTCTCCCACACCCATGTCTGTTTTTTCTACTTTTTTTTTTCAATTTTTTAACCGAAGTTTTAACCAGGAGCCTATGTGTGACCATGGGTTAGGTACTATTGTTTTGTTGTTGTTGTTAATTTTCTTTTGTTTTTTGTTTCAATATAAGGATTTCAGTGGTGTTTCCAGTTCACACTGGAAAATACTGTCTCCCCCTCACATAGAAACTATAATTATCTCATATTTCCATGTGAAAAGGTAAGCTCTTGACTCACACAACATGATTGCTGACAGTAGTCATGTGCAGACCTGCTGAGATGACAATTTTGTCATGGCAATATGAGAGCACTGCACAGATCTTCCTCTGTCTTCTATGTCTTATATCCTACCTTCCTACTCTGTTATTAACCTCCCTTGACCCTAAGGACAATATGAATATCCTACTGAGGGATGAATTGCTACTTACTCTCAGTATTATTTGTAGTCACATGCCTCTGAATTTCCTTCATGGTAAAAAGAAATTTCTCCATTTAAGACTGAGAGGATCATTTGTTTATTTGTATAAAGAAGTATATAGAAATTTTAATTTTAATTATGGAAATAATCACAATTATTAAATATTATTATAATATCAACTCATTTCCAAGTTAAAACTCATTTTAAAGTTTTTTTCTTATTATATCTTTTGTGCTACCCACATAGGTAAAAGGAAAGAACAGAACAATCTCTAGGAGAGATATTTGTCAGTCTTGTTTTGTGCCCAAATAAGGTTATATTAAGAGAGACAAATGATGGCAGTTTGCACTAATATGTTCTGTTCTAAATTATGTAACATTAGATTAAGGGAGAATAGTGTCCCAGGGTAATTAAATAGACATTGATTGTTTAAATTCTTTGAAAAAAAATCTCTGTTTAAAAGCAATTACTTCATGATAGAATTCTTGGAAAACTTAGAGGTAAAATTAAATTACTTTCATAGTCATCTAAAGTACCAGGGCCACAAAGATACCTAAGTGGTTAAGAGCATTACTGACTTTAACGTGGACAAGAGCTTGCCTCCAGAATCCATGTTGGTACCTTTCAACCACCCTCAACTCAAGTTTCAAAGCATTTGACATTCTCATCTGAATTCCTATGAAAGTGATCTCATGTGTACACAAACCTGTAGAGATACACACACACACACAATTAACGATAAAATGAAACATATTTTAAACTTCCAAATTCAATGTGAAGAGAATAGCATGCTTATTTAATACCTTTTATCTTTAAAATTACATGTCCCTGCTTCAAGATACTGAATATCTTTCGTTTAAAGCATGAAGAAGATAGGGCAGCTGTATTTTTAAGACTCCCATAAAATCTGACAGATACTAAACCTGAGCATAACTACAATAGTCTGAGTAAAGCTGAACTTGACTCTGGCTATAACACTTGGGAAGATGTTCATTTTAGAAAAACCAAAGATCTAGAACTAAGGTCCACAGGAACAAAATTGGAAAAATAAAACACAGCAATTTGATAGGAGTGCTTTGTGTGTGTTGCATATATTGTTATATAATATAGTATAGTATAATATAATATAATATATTTACTATATATGTCAAATATTGTTATTATAATATAATAATTAATATCTATGCCAAAAGAACATCAAGAATATGAGTGCCTGAACACTGATGCTTTTTGGCAAAGGTTGCCTCATCTTTGTTAATTCCCTTGGGTGTTTTATGACAGATAACAAAACCTTTCCATTTTTCTTTTTCTCAAAAATAAAGTCTGTTTTAAAAGAGAAGATATTGGTAAGATTTAACCTCAGTCTAATGTAATTAACCATTTACAGACTATCATGACAAAGTATGATCACATTGGACTGATAGCTATACAAACCTGTCATTAGAACTCTCTAGAATATATGACATGTAACACTCAAGCATGACAATTGCATGTGACAGCAAAGGAGCTTCATTTATGGGCTACTTTTATACCTATGTTTTTGTGTTCTCCCATTGGCAGACATTACATTATTTTCCTTGTTTATTTATTCATTAGTTTTTGACAATGTTTTGGCTTCGTTAAACCTTGGAAGTTTTCAAGATTGATAGTACAATTATTATTATTTTTTTTCTTACAGAAGTGTTCACTCAACCACAACATTTTTTCCCTTCAAAGGGCTTTGTGTCAATATAAGTTGTTACTTGTCTTCAATTTGGATGCAAAAGAAGCTACACAGGGATTTAGTAAAGACCTAGAAAAATCACTCCCAATTGAATAAACTTTGTTCTAGGAAAGTAAAGCAAAACATGAGTTATTGAAAAACAGATTGCCACTCATGTGCAAAATCTCACACAAGAAATTAAACATCCCATAAGCATCTACTATAGCTAATATTAGACCTTTGTCAGTTCCTTTTGCTTAAATAATTGCTAGTTTTCCATAACAGTGTATATATAAGAAAATGTGCTGTGTATAGTATTACTTAAAATATCTTGTTCCTTGTGGTGCAATGGCTGAATTTCTTTCTATTTTGAGATGTGTGTGTGTGCATGCGTGTGTGTGTGTGTGTGTGTGTGTGTGTTTTCAACAAAAACATTGGTATTCATAGTATTTCAATCCACATAATTCTTTCTTGTGTCGAGAACAATGGGCAGTTTTGTGCTTTGTAAGCTATTTGCAGCACCCTGGGCCTCAGTAAGAAAAATCAGAAGACATTGTCCCTCAAGGTTTGACAAGCATAAAAGCCTCCAGATATTGACAAATGTCTTCTGGGAGAAATAGCATTCATTTCAAAAACACTGATGTAGAATTAATGGGGTACATTGTAAGGATATTGAAGCAAAATATGATATAACTGAAAAGTGCTACCACTAACAGATTTTCTGACTAAATGTTTTATAATATTGACAGCTTTTTACAAAGTTATGTTTTTGAAAGCCTACTGAGCTAGATATAAAATTTTACATAAATTTCTCATAATTCAGCTTTGCCTCAAACAATCTAAGCTTTCATATTGTTCATAACAGTTTTTATAAAATAATGATAAGTAATGTCTGAAAACTTTTCTGCTTTCTTATACACAGAGTGCAATTTTTGGAAATTAGGAATAAACGACACTCATAGAAATCAAAAGACTTTACATTCATAACTCATAACGTGGTTTTATGTAAGTAACCTGGGTTATATGAAGAAGTTTGTATTTGAAGGTTAGCTGCTTCTCTCATTTGTGTCCTCATTGTTACTTTTATATTGAAATTTAACTCTAATCAAAATTCCAATGATGTCTTTCACAGATCACATGGAAGCATAAAACACTTAGAATAGCCAAAGCAAGCCCCAGAGAAACAAACAAATGATACTTGACTACAAAACAATTTGAATGAAAATTTTACTAGCATAAAAATGGACTCAAGACTAATGGAATAAAATGGAAGGCACAGATATGGGTTCATGTAAATTTATCCACCTGATTTTTGACAAACAGTACAAAAAAATAAACATTGGAGAAAAGGTACGACCATCAACAAATTATAAAAAGAAATCTGTGTATCTATATGTAGGCTGATGAAACTAGAGCATTCTCTCTACTCCTGTGCAAAAGGGAACTCCAAAGACGTCAAAGACATAACATGAAAGACATTAAAATGAATGATGCGTGAAACTAATTACAATGACAAAGTTTCCTTCCCATACGGACCTGATGTGGCATGGTGGCAAACAGCAGTTTCCTGGGTTGTGTATGAAGCCTGTTGCCTATATGTATTGTCATTCTTGGTGAGAATTTTATAGCTGTTATTCAAGTCTCTGACTTAGTACTTTTCTTAATCTAGGCTCCAGACAGTAATATGTGTTGCCTTTGAGAAGCCAGAATGCACAGAGGCTAGGGTTTACATTGGGTAGGTCATCATATCCATTCACACAGAGCTGCAGAATAAGGAATATGTGATCAAAGCACTGTGTATAGCAAAACTCAAGTTTCCTGGTAGGTAGAGAATCCATGTCACAGAAAAGTGGAGATTCAGCACGTTTGGCAGAGACATGTTTGAAGACATGTTCACTGAGAAACAGCTCATTCTTGATGTCTGGAGAGTCCAATACATTTCCTATCATAGTTCTCCAGACAAGTGGCAAGCCCTGCATTCCTGAGGGATTTTAGAATGCTCTCCTCTACCTTACCTAATTATATTCAGTAGTAAATCTTACATTCAGTATGCTTGATTGAGAGAGAAGAAGGAAAGAAGGAAGGAGAAGAAAGAAGAAATAAGGGAAGGAAGGAAAGAAGGAAGGGATGGAGGGAGGGGAAGGGAGGGATGGAGGGAGAAAGGAAGGAAGGAGGGAAGGAAAAAAGAAAGGAAGGAAGGAAGGAAGGAAGGAAGGAAGGAAGAAAAGAAGGAAGGAAGAAATGGAGGAAGGAAGAAGCAAATTTTTAAATGCTAGAGAAGATAAGGAACACTATAAAATGTTGGTATGAGGAATGACTCTAAAGAATTATCCTGTGGATCAAGAAATCACATCAATGATTTAAATATTGAACTCCCCAAATTAAAAGCTTTCTTATAGCAAAGGCATGATTAAGCAAAGGGTGAAGAGGTGGCCTATAAGTAGAAAAGATTATTTGTCACATATATGTCTGAGAGAATATTGATATTTAATATGAAGAATTTAAAAATAAGCATCAAAATATAAGCAACATAATAAAAAAGAGTCAAATTATACCATCTTCAGTTTTGGATTTTTTTATAATTCATGAAAGTAAAGCTCCTGGGCTGTAGGAGTCAATGAACTTTAAAGATGATTCTACTAATTCCATTCTAAATAGGGTAAAAAAACAAAACAAAAGAAAACAAAAAACAAAAGAAAGTTTCGACCTCGTATTCTTAACAGACAATTGGGTTTCATAAATTGCCTTACCAGTAACATATGGAAGGATATATTCAGGAGTTCTAAATCTAGACAATGAAAAATGTTCCATCTTTTTGCCAAGATGTTCAACCACCTAAAGATGCTTTTAGTTTATACCCTCCACTCTTTTCAAATAAAACCTTGGTCAGTTCTTAGTCACATGATAAAGCCATTGTAGACAGCCAGTGTCCCAAGCTCATTACTCACTTTACTGCTGAAGGGTAGCAACTCAGTGTGAGAAATAGATGCTTATAGACAGTGCATAGAACTATGGGAGATAATATAAAACTGGTTATTAATTCACAGTACTGGAGGCTGTTTATTATTTTTTAAAATGACTGGAAATCCTTACACCATGCTTTTAGATATTAATAAAATAATAGAGAATCTTTGTGATTCTACTTGAGAGGTGTAGAAGAGAGTATGTGTTCAGACACATTAATACAAAACCTCTAAAGTGCCTTTTGTTCAGCTGATATAGGTGTAATGCATCAAGTAACACCTTACATCAATCTCTCACTATGGATTTTGTGCAGAATAATGACATGAGCCTTAGATTGCGATGATCTGATCTTGTAACAGAACTTTGAGGCATGTACTGAGGAATCACCTGATTACTTGGCCCTGAACAAATGTCAATTCTACTTTACTCATAATATTTTTGAAGTTTCTGATTTATTAAATGACTTATTTTCTCTCTTCCTGGAATATTTATTCACCCATAGACTCTAAACAATTTTCTTATCTAATCTCCCAACCTTAAATGAATGATCTCTGTTTGGTTAAGACATGTCACCATCACTGAAGTCAAACACTACTATTCACAAGGAAGAAAAATCAGTCCTTGTCTCAAATTTCACCCATGTAGGAAATAAAACAATGGAGTAGGGAGAGTGATTCTGACCTCCTCTTCAGAGAAAGAGACATAGCGAGAGATCCCACACTAAAATCCTAAGGAGTATTTCAATCAGCAAAATGCTTATAAGTATAAAAGATCAGATACCTGTCATCTTAAATTTTTCTAAATTTACATATCATATTCAAATATTTAGAAGCAAAGCAAAACAAAGTAACCTATTATGCATATTGGCACATTGCTAATTCTTCAATATGAATGGAAAAAAATTAAAAATAATATGATTGGGTGACATCTTCAGAAAAAATGAGATGCATATTTCATAAGCCTATTTTTATGATTTGGAATTAAACTTTGAAAAGCCTCTAATCCACAACTTTAGATTTTACAATTAGGTCTAGCACAGCATTTGACTTAGTTTTTCTCCCTTAGATAAATTATGGTACATTCACCTCTTATGATCGCCAAGAACATAAAAGTGGCAATGTGTTGTTTTAAAATGCATTCTATGTTACCACATTACCATCCTTACCTCTGGTCCTATTATGAGAAAAATGGCTATCTTAATAACTTAGTACATAAATTTTATAAAACAGGAACAGTCCCTCTGCAGAAATTTTTAAACTAATTTGGTCAGGAATGATGTAAGTATAATAAATGGTTTGTCTGAGGGGGAAAAATTATTCCTGTGAAGCAAATTATCTGTTTCCTGCCCCCAGGTGTCACATTTATTATCTAAGTAGCATACATTTTTCCAGGTGGAGTCTTAAAATCCAGAAAGAATTCATTTATAACTCTTTGGTGAGCATTTTCTTTTTTAAGAGTATTTTATGGCCCCTGACTCACCACAGATTAAATACATAAATAAAATAAATTGTGAGAAAAAGGCTGTGCTGGTGGGATGACTCGTCAACTGTCTCTGGAAATTCTTGTAAACTAAGGTAAGAATGCTCTGATTTTATAGGGAATATATCCAGGTTTATCATACAGTAACATATAGAGCTCATGATTCAAATATAAATTGCATTCTACATTACCTCATTACCATCTTTACTTTTGCTCCTATTATGAGAAGAATGGTAACATGTGTATATATGTTACCAAAGGATAGGGAGTGGCTATTCTTGTTTTATCTATATTTTATAATCTTCCATGTCATAATTTCACCTTGGCCAGATTCTGGTTTCTGTTTCTCTACATATAGTCAAGGTTAGCAGTAAAACTATAGACAGTTAGGCAGGCCTATCCATTACAAAGCTGACAGGATAATAGTCCCACCTAATCTTTTCCATACTGGTATATATGTTTTGGAACTTTGAACAGAGGTTCTGACATCTTGAAATGCTCTATTCTTGAAATGCACTACATCTATCTTGAAATGCACTACATGATGTTACACTGTATTTCTATAACAGAAGAGGTGTATACAAGGTCAGAAAATAAGATTTAATAGAATATCAATTTGTTTACATAAGAAGCCAAAATCTTGTGAAGATCATTCATTTTGGCTCAAGCTATTAGATATTGGAATAGAGAGTTGGTTCACTACCTACAACCACTCGTTTTTCTTGCAGAGGACCCATAGTTGATCTTCAGCACACATTTGGTGTCTTATGAGCATCTGTTACTCCAATTCTAGGGAATTGTCTTGTTTTGACCTCAGTGAGCACTGTGTTTATGTGTGCTACAAGTACGCACATGCATGCAAAACAGTCATGCCCATAAAATAATCATAAAATATTATTAGATATCAATTTGAAACATATTACCACAAACCTGACATGCTTAGGAATATCACTCTTTCAATTCTGATAATACTCAAGTAATACATGTATCAATGAAGTAATTATAAAAGACATAAAAAATTCTAGAATTAAATGAAAATGAAAATAATATAGGAACACCTATGAGACAAAGAATCCTACAATAACAGTTTATAGACTTAAACATCTAGAACCCTTTAAATAAAGTCCTTATTAATATACCCTCCAAAACTAGGGTTAAAACTGATTTCAAACATGAAAGGTCTCAGGATTGACCCAGTACAAGACACAAAGGGGAACTTTGGGTTCTAAAACTAAGGGTAGAAACTAAGTACCTACTGAAGGGACAGAGGTGACTGGTGTAAGCTCCAGGTGTAGAGACTCATAGCAGGCAGTAATGTAGGAGGGACAGGTAAAGATGCACTGACGACTGGTTAATTCTCAGAGAAAAAGTAGGAATAGAACCTGAACTGGCAAGCAACCCTTCCTTCAACTGATTCCTTTCATGAATGTTGAATAAACCTCTGCTGAAAGATGTAAAGTTACTTGTGACTTAAAAATATACCATTAGAATTTTGGGAAAGAAAGAAAAAACAATGCACCCAAACAACACTGGGAGAAATTAAGATTGAGTCAGGAATGAATGAAATAAAACAACAAAAACAAAAAGCAAAACCAAAACAACAGCAAAAATAACAACAAAAAACCCAAATAACCTATGAAACATAAACTGGTTCTTCCAATCCATGACACTACTAATGATAGTCACTCATGCTGGCAGACAGGATCCTAACATAACTGCCCCCTGAGAGCCTCCACTCAGCAGCTAATGGAACCATATGGAGATACCCACAGCCAAACAATAGATAAGAGTTTGGAGAGTCTTGTGAAAGGGCTGAGAGAAGGACTAAAGAACCTGGAGGGGATAGAAATTCCACTGGACGACTAACAGAGCTATCTAACCTTGACCCTTCCATTCTGGGCTCATAGAGACTAAATCACCAATCAAAGAGTAAGCATGGGCTGAGTCTAGACCCACTCTTATCTCCTATCCCATACCCCCTACCCTACACATATATAGCAGCTTGTTCTCCATGCCAGTTCTCCAACAACTGGTGAGAGCCAGGAGAGTAGCAGTTGTCCTTGACGATGTTCCCTGTCTGTAGATACCATTTCCCTAACTTGGCTGCTTTGTCTGGCTTCAGTGGGAGAAGATCCACTTAGTCCTGTAGTGACTTCATGTGCCAAGGAGAAATGATACCCAGCAGGACCTCCCCCTTCTCAGAGGGGAAGGGAGAGGCTGGGTAGGTGGAAGGACTGGGAGACCGGCTATAATCAGGATGAAAATTATATATATGTGTGTGTGTGTGTGTGTGTGTGTGTGTATTAATTGACAACATATAAGAAATAAGAAATAAGTATAAAAAGTCAGTTCTTTGAAATAATAAATTTGGCAAACATTTAGTCAAATTTACTAAAAAATAATGAATTCTCAAATAACCTTAGAGATGAAAAAGCAACATTATACAATCAATAGAATTAGGAATATCATAGGAATATAATTTGAAAAACTATATTGCATTGAAATAAAAAATCTAGATAAATTGGTGGATTTTTAGATTCATATGACCTACTAAAATTAAACTAAGTTGAAATAAACCTTTTCAAATATTTATAATACCAACAACATTGAAGCAGTAATAAAAGGTCTATCAATTAAAATGAGACCAAGGACCAAAGTGATTTTTTTATGTCTTAATAAAATTCAACCGAATATAGATGCCACATTTTACTTACACATTTATCTTTTGATATGGATCTAAGCTTATTCTAGAACTCAAGTGTTTTAAGTACTGCTAAAGTACAAATACGGTTGCACTTGCCTCTATAGACTGTTGTCTTAGAGTCTTTCAGAAATGTCTCCACATGGCACAGCTGGCTGTTAAGGCAGAGTGGTATTTATAGTGACTGGAATAATTTGCATTCCTTTTAGCAGTGTATAAGGATTTCCTTATCTCTATATCATTATTCAAAATTGTTGTTTGTTTTCTAAACTCACAATAATGCAAAAATTACACTAAAACAAAATGAGCTAATAAGTCAATAAAAGAGACAGAATAGAAGCTAAGTGAATATTATTAAGTAAAGAAGCCACCTAAAAAGGAATGCAAGTATATGGTATTTGGAAGAAAATAGTAGAACTTTAAAATAAATAAAGTAATATTAATCACCAGAGGCTTAGAAGAGGGGAAAGAATAAACAATGAGTAAGGACCAGAAGAGTTTTAGGGTAAGAAGCCAATGTGAGTCACACTGTAATGATAAATCCAAGTCATTCTTATCTTTAAAAGCCTGTAATGTAAATAGTATATAAAGTGATCTTCATAAAAATTAGGAACGTTAAACAATAAAGGTATAGCTTCATTCACTGCAATAAACACACATAGAGATGATTGGTGGAGGCTGTACACAGGAGCTCAGAAAATGTATAGAAAGTCTGGACCTTCTGACCTTCTGGCCAAAATTGCTGTGGATATTAAATTGCTCTAAAAATAAAATAAGCTACTGTAAAATTTTATAACATAGGTAATATATAATATAGGTCATTTCATTGCCCTAATTATAATAAAGTATACACAATAGGAAAACCTTAAATTATCCTGAAATTACACACAATATAAACGAAAATAAAATGGTACCCTGTATGCCTATAAATAACCTACATCAGCATGACAAATCTGTAGAATAAATAAAGCTTAAAAAAGGCAAAAGACATTTATTGAAGGGTAGTTCACTAAGTAACTAGGGTTATTTATTGAACTTAGTGTTGGTACTATATGGAGGAAAAAAATAGATAAAATAATGAATAGATTAGAAGGAAGGAACAAACAAATGAACAAAGAAAGAATGAAGAAGCAAGGTTGAGGGGAAGTAAAATAGAAGGATCAAGGAGATGAGAGTGGAAGGAAGGAAAGTGTTCTAAACAATCTTTCAATGCATTTATAGTTTTAGCACTAAGTTAAATTCTGGCCACTGTGATGTGTATAATATGTGTGTCTTTTTTTACCTCACATTATAGATGACTAGAGACAATGTCATTTTACATCCATCGACTATCTGAGTCTAGACCCAAATTACCTGCTTCTGAAATCCATACTAGCAATCATTTTAATATGTTCTAATTTTCAGTTTTTATTTTGTTAGCTGATTACCAATTATGGGTAGCATACTGCTATGCAAACCAATTAGAATGTTCTACCTAAATTACTATTGCTCATTCACCTAATTAACAAGTACTGATTATCAAAAATATTTAAAATCTAAGAAAAATGTAAAATAATCAAGTAAAATAAAAAACATCATTAACTTTCTTGAGTATAGAATCTGTTTGTGCTGCTATGGACAATATACAGGTAATTGTAGTGTATAATGGAGAATTTCTCCAATCTTTCAGATTACCGTCTTATAAATTTATTCTATTTTGATATTTACATTTTATTCTTTGTTTCTTGAAATGGTGTTTATGTGAATACAATATTTTTTAAAAAGCCTTCCTCAAGCATACGTAAAAGCATCTACACAGAAACCTTACATGTAGGCCTAAAAGAACTGTTAACATGAAAATGAAATTTCTGAATATCAGTGACTATCTGAAGTAAACTTTTAAAATGTAAAATAAGAATTTGCTGCTTCCCTTTGCAAAATGGACCAGTTTTCAGAATTTTTGAACCTATTATTGACTCTTCAATGTTCAACATGAAATTGTTTTGTCAGTGTCCATTCATGAGGAACGGCCTATATCCTGACCTATATCCCTTGACAGAACCTAATTTATGTTCCTTGCTGTGTTTCCTTGAACATCCCTGGATTTAATTATCTGGAAAAAATAAACTATTCCTTTTGACAAGAAATACTGTTTCTTGGTTTTCTTCCACGTCTATAGACAATTAGAGGCAATTTCTGATAAAATTAGGAAAAGAATTTTTTTTTTCGAGACAAGGTTTCTCTGTGTAGACCTGGCTGTCCTGGAACTCACTCTGTAGACCAGGCTGGCCTGAAACTCAGAAATCCTCCTGCCTCTACCTCCCAAGTGCTGGGATTAAAGGCGTGCGCCACCACCGCCCGGCTTAAGAAATCTTTAAAGATAAGTATACCAAGAAAATAACTGGCCGTGGAGCATGTTCAAAAGGGCCATTTTCTTAGTTTTAATCTATGATTAGATGCCGAAAACACATTAGGAAAAAAATTCCAATGTAATGGCCAATTTCTTTTTGAATGTGTGATTAATATTGTCAGTCAATTGAATCTTGTAAGCAGTTCAAAATGTTGTTAATTATAGTCCAGGGGAAGGCAAATTCAATACCCAGCATTTTTAAGCAAAAGTAAATGGAATGTTATAGTCCTGGCAACTGTACTGCATTCAGAGCATTGCCAACCTGCTGCACATATTATCCTAGTTGTTTATAGACCTCCTGATATGATATTTAAAATGTAACTGTATTGTGAGTATTAAATTAGATCAGAACTGTGTTTACTAGCTTCAAGTCGCGAAGCCATATGTGCTATAAAGATAAAAGTATTTAGAGAGTTGACAAAGCAGAAAGCTGAGTCAAAAACTCGTTATGATGATGAATGTAAGATCATCTTCTATCTGGGCCAAGCAGTCAATCTATCAAGTCGAGGTTTTGCAAATGCATGCATGACAAATAGGTATTCTGCAGATGTTCCTTATTTCTAAGGTTTCATCAGCCTTGACTAATTCTATCTTTCTTCCATAATGTTCCCTGAACCTTAGGTGTGGGAGTTGTTTTGTAGATGTATGCTTTGGCTCTGAACTCTATCAGTCTGTATTTTTATTAGTTGTGTTTTTCGGTAATGGTCTCTGTCCATACCCTAGGCACAGCAATTCTCTACTTCTTGATTCCATTTCAAATTACCCAACCAAACACTGAATACTAAGTTGAGTCATTTGTTACACTCTCATCCTGGGATGCTTCTTCATGCTTTTTTGTCCTTACTTGCTAAAATAGGAACTGAACCCACGTTGTTTGATAACATTCAGTCTAGTGATTGCTGGACAAGGCTCCATAGTATTTCATTTCCCAATATCTCCATATAAAAAATGGCAAGTGAGTGTGTAACTAGTGTTTGTGTATCAACACCGAGGTCTATGTAGACCTTTTGCCAATCTTAAGATATCAAAGAAGAGCTGTTCAATTCAACTTCATACTTGTAGTTACACCAGGATTAGGTTTGGACTTTGGTTTATAAAACTGTTTATTTTAAATGCTTTGTTCAATATGGTTTTTATAATTCAGGAAAGTATTGAAATGGTGTGAATTAAAGAAAGCTGTTAATAACATGTATAAATATTAATTTCATGCAGATACCAATAACAAAGAGTATTATAAAATTTACACAACTTTTTACTTTTCTCTGCTCATGTTTCTTGAAAAGAAATTATAACAAGATCTTGTAACTTAGTTTCTTTAGCTACAGGATATTTGAACCTAAATTTCCACATTGTGTTTTCAGTTTAGAAATTCAATTATTTTGTGATGGTACCTGGCAGTTTTCAACCTGAATGGAATGCTAGTACCAGTGGGTGACCACTTAAGAGAAGGTGTGAGTGTTAACCACAGTTACTTCAAGTAAGGAAAGGAAAGTTTTAATTTTTATATTTTGAACACTGAAGATTATCAACTTTCTGAAGTTTATGTTCTTAATACCCTTAGATATTTTTAGTTAATGCTAAAATTTATGAATAAAAACAGATTGCAATTATCTAAACATGCCAGGTTCCATACTGTTATTATATTTCTTGCATCTGGCAACTGTGATGAAATTTATGTTATTCGTTTGTTTAATTTATATTTCTTGTAAATGTTGATTTAATTATTTAATAATTGTCTGCTTGTCAGCCAACTAACTAAGCTGTGGCAGCTCTGCCTAGCTCAGCCACCATGTTTCTCAGCCGGAGACCACGTGTGTGCCCACAGTTAGAAACAGCCAGAAACACCAGCCCTGCCACCCATGAGACATCAGCGTGGGAGATAGCTCAATCTCCCATACTGTCTCTGCAAGGCTGGGCATTGCCCAGACCATCCCACCATCCATGCGGGCCCAGTAGGAAAATGACACTCTAATGCTTAAATTATACAAAAGCTTATATATTTGGTAATGATAAGTAACAAGATGCCCATATAATCAGAAGTGTAACCAAATACCCAACCTAGATATACCAACTACCTTTGACTGCTACAGACTCTCTCTATCTTCTCTTCCTTTTGCTTTTCCTCTTCCTCCTCCTCCTCTTCTTCTCCTTACTCCTCCCACCTTAGCTCCTCCTACATGTAAATAGTCATTTGGAATGACAATAGTATTTTTCACATTTTTTTCTAAAAATAAATCATTTTCTAAGCACTAGGGAAACATTTCTAATCTGTCTTTCTTTAGCTTCTATTTGATCCACCGTATTAGTGATCCACCATATTACACAAATATCAAATTTACAGTACTTATATTAAGCTCCTTAGAGCTGAAAAGTTCTAGAACAGAATGAAGCAAATACACTCAACATAAGTAGAAGGAAAGAAATAGTCAAACTCAGGGCTGAAATCAACCAGTTAGAAACAAAGATAAAGTTAAAAATAATCAACAAATCCAAGAGCTGGGCCTTTGAGAAAATCAAGAAAATAGACAAATACTTTGCCAAACTAAATTAAGGGCACAAACACTGTTTCCAAATTAACAAAATCAGAAGTGAAAATGGAGACATAACAGCAGAACTTGAGGAAATTCAAAAAATCATCAGAACCTATTACAAAAGCATACTCTATAAAACTGGAAAATCTAGAAGGGATGATTTTCTAGACAGATACTATGCATCAAAGTTAAATCAATATTAGGTAAACTATCTACACATTCTCATAACCCCTTAGGAAATAGAATTAGTCATTAAAAACCTCCCAACCAAAAAAAACCCAGGGCCAGATTGTTTTAGTGCAGAATTCTACCAGACCTTTAAAGAAGAGTTAGTGCCAATATTCCTCAAACTATTCCACAAAATAGAAACAGAAGGAATATAACCTTATTCATTTTATGAAGCTACAGTTACTCTGATACCTAAACCACACAAAGACCCAACAAAGAAAGAGGACTTCAGACCAATCTTGCTTATGAATATTGATGGAAAAATACTCAATAAAATTCTCGCTAACTAAATCCAAAACCGCATCAAAAGCATCATTCACCACAATCAAAGAGAATCTAACCCAGGGATGCAGAGGATGGTTCAATATATGAAAATCCGTCAAGGCAGTATACTATATAAACAAACTCAAAGGAAAAACATGATCATCTCATTAGATGCTGAAAAAGCTTTGACAAAATACAACACCACTTCATGTTAAAAAGTGTTGGAGATGTGAGCAATTCATGAAACTTACCGAAACATAATAAAAGCAATATATAGCAACCAACCACCAACATCAATTTAAATGGAGACAAACTAGAAGCAAATCCACTAAAATCTAGGACAAAACTAGGTTGCCCACCATCTTGATATTGAATACAGTACTCAAGGTTCTAGATAGAGCAATTAGAAAACGAAAGGATATCAAGGAGATACAAATTAGAAAGGAAGAAGGCATAGCATCACAATTTGTAGATGATATGATAGCATACATAAGCGACCCCCAACATTCTACCAGAGAACTACTATAGTTTATAAACAACTTCAGCAAAGTGGCCAATATAAACTTAACTAAAATAAATCTTTACCCTTCCTTTATACAAAGGATAAACAGGCTGAGAAAGAAATTAGGGAAACAACACCCTTTACAATAGCCACAAATATTTAAAAATATCTTAGTTTAACTAAAAAGAAAGACCACAGAAGATGAACAGATCTTCCATGCTCATGGATTGGTAGGATTAACAGTGAAAATGGATGTCTTAACAAAAGCAATCTACAGGTTCAATGAAATCCACATCAAAATTCCAACTCAATGAATTCTTCACAGATATGGAAGGGCAATTCTCAACGTCATGTGGAAAAACAAAAAATCCATGATACTCAAAACAATTCTGAACAATAAAAAAATCTTCCAGGGTAATTACCATACCTGACCTCAAGCTGTACTACAAAGCAATAGTGATAAAAGAAGAAAAAGAACTGCATGGCATTGGTACAGAGACAGAGAGGCAGATCAATGGAATAGAATCAAAGATCCAGAAATAAACCCATACACTTTTGAACACTTGATTTTTGACAAAGAAGTAAAAAACATACAGCAGAAAAAAATGAAAGCATCTTGACTAAATAGTACTGGTCTAACTGTATATAGGAAAATGAAAATAGATTGATATTTATCACCTTGCACATAGCTCAATTCAAGTGGATCAAGGACCTCAACATAAAACAAGATACACTGAATCTTACAGAAGAGAAAGTGCTAACGAACCTCTAACTCATTGGCACAAGGGAAAATTTCCTGAACAGAAGCCTAATGGTTCAGGCTCTAAGATCGACAATTGATAAATAGGGCCTAATGAAACTGAAAGGCTTCATAAGGCAAAAGGCATGGTCAGTAGGATAAATTGGCAACCTTAAGATTAAGAAAAAATTGTTACTAACCTCACATCTGATAGGGGGCAAATATCCAAAATATATAAAGAACACAAGAAGTTAACCTTCAAAAATCCAAATAATCCAATTAAAAATGGGTTTCAGAGTGAAATAGAGAATTTACAACACAAGAATCTCAAATGGTAGAAAAGTGCCTAAAGAAATGTTCAAAGTCCTTAGTCATCAGAGAAATGCCAATCAAAAAGACCCTGAGATTCCACTTCACACCAATCAGAATGTCTAAGATAAAAATCTCAAGAGACAGCACATGCTACTAAGGATGAAGAGAAAGTAGAATACCCTTCTATTCCTGGTGGGATTGCAAACTGGTACAATTCTGGAAATCAATCTGGCAGTTCTTTAGAAAATAGTTCTACCTGAAGACACAGCTATACCACTCTTAGACATATACCCAAAAGACGCTCCACCATATCAAAAGGGCACATACTCCACCATGTTCATAGCAGCCTTATTTGTAATAGCCAGAAGCTGGAAACAACCCAGATGAGCCTCAACCAAAGAATGAATACAGAAAATGTGGATTATTATTCAGCTATTAAAAATGAAGGCATCATGAATTTTGCAGGTGAATGATGGAACTAGAAAATACCATCCTGACTGAGGTAACTCAAACCCAAAAGGACATGCATAGTATATACTCACAGGTAAGTGGATATTAGCCAAAAAGTACAGAAGACCTACGATAAAACCTACAGAGGGTAAGAAGTAACCCAAGCAGAAATGACTAAGTGAGTAGGTTTCAATCCCACTTAGAATGGGGGGAGGAAATAATTATGGAAGGCAGAGGGTGGTAGGGACCTAGGTGGGAGGGGAAAAGGGGAACAGGATCAGATATGGGGGTGGAAGACACGGGAGAAGCCCAGAGAACCAGAGGAATGAATGGAAATAAGTACCCTGGTGGGGTGGGAGTTAGGGATACCCTATAGAAAGAACCACAGACCTGGAAGGTGACTCTCAGGACTCATTGCAGTTGACATTAGTCAAAATGTCCAACATTGGGGAGAGGAAACTCAAAGAGTCCACCTTCAGTAGATAGACAGGGCTTCAAGTATAGAGACAGGGTTACTAACCCACAGTCAAAATTCCTATCCCAGATTTTTCCTAAAAGAACTGCAGGGGAAAGAAAAGGTAGAAGAGACTACAGAAAAGGTGGTCCAATGGAAGGCCCAAACTTGGGATCCATCTTATGGGGTAGGGGAAAACAAGGTCTGACACTACTATGCTACAATGTGCTTACAAACAAGAGCCTGGCTTAGCTGTCCTCTGAGAGGTTCTACCAGCAGCTGACTGAGACAGAAGCAGATACTTGTACCTAAACGTTGGACTGAATTCAGCGACCTCTCTGCTTGAATTGGTGGAAAGATTGATAAAGTTGAAAGGGAGAGCAACACCATAGGAAGATCAACAGTCTCAAGTAACCCAGAACCCAAGAAGTTCATAGAAACTGAGCCACCAACCAGGAGCATGCATGATCTGGTCCAAGTCCTCTGGCACTATGTAGCAGAGGTCTGTCTGCCTCATCTTACCTCAGTGGCTTAATCCTCAAGAGACTTGAGACTCCAGGTAAGGGGGATGTCTGGTAGGGGGTGCACACTCTTGGAGGCAAGGGGTAGTAGGAATGGGATGAAAAACAGTGGCAGGGGGCACCAAGATGGGACAACTGGAATATAAATAAATAAAACATTTAAAAGTAAAATACTTCACACATATACAAAAAGAGCTGTGATTTACGCTTCTTTGTTTTTATTCCCACATTTCCCAAGAAAGTACCACCTAAAAAAACAATGCAATAAGAAGCATGTGATCATTGAATTGGCAGTAGTTTAACAAACATATTTTTTTTCAAGTATATACTTGTAATGAATAGACTTGTAGACAGTATACTTTCTAATAGAAAATTACTATTTAGCCATTCAGTCACTATTAGCCAATATTGCTGGATAACAGGTCATGTTTCTTACAGATGGATGGTGTTTGCAGACATCTGCACTCCTGATAAGAATAACTAAGAGAGAACATGTATATATAACTTTCACAGATCATAACTAATAATGGTTGTCAACTTGAAGGGATCTAGATCCACCTAGGACACAAATCTTTGGTCATGTTGATTAAAGAGTCTCTGGGGAAGAAGAGATATCTTTACTGTGGAAAGCAACATCCATGAGCTGGGGCCCCAGACTCAATCAAACATAGAAGGTAAATAGAGGCCTAGTGTGTATCTCCCTCAGCTCCTTGACTCCAGATACTATGTAAGCAGCAAGCTCAGTTATTGTCATCATGAATTCCTCAACATGTTGAACTATTACTGTTTGGGTCTTCTGTCAATAATAAAAAAGTGACTATTACAATAGAATAGAGCTATAGTTTGTCTTTATGGTATCTTCATGGTCTACTTTGCACCCAGCTTCCTTAATAACAGACAGTCCATAGTCTGATCCAAGTTTTGTCTTAACCCTGCTAGAGACTTAGAATGACATAATAACTAGATGCTCAAGAGGTTGGTAATTTTGGGACCACAGATGCCTAGTAAGTCATTTTTATCCCTTTAAGTAACCCTAATAAACTAATTTAATTCAGCAGACTAGACCAATTTATTGGTGTGTCTGTACCCTCCTAGAATAGGTAGATTAAAGTATATTTTCTTTTTTTACATTTCCTCAGAAAAGTCAGAGAAAAGCATATTCTAGTCCAAGTTGTAAATATTTTGTTTATTTTTGGTGGTACACATACAGTCCTACCTACCAGAGATCTAATAATTCCTGTAACAATTGAATTATACTTTCCAAATAACAGACTTGGTGTTTCATGAGCTCATTTGACTTATACAAACAGAAAGAAACTGAATTAAGTTGTAAGGTACTGCTACTATGTTGCTATGTGTCAGGAAATGATATGTGTTCTCATTCATAACTTACAATAAATCAAGCTAAAGTAAGTGTATCAATGTTATACATTTGAGATAATGTAAGTGTTGTAAGGACTCAAAATTCAAACAAAAAGTCAAGGCAGCATACAGAAAGATATATGCATGCATACACAAACACACACACACACACACACATACACATACACAAACATGCTGTGATGCTCTAGTCTCAGAAGGGACATCCCAGCTGGCTTTCCAGAGGAGCAAGAGTCAACACACCAGGATTACCAACACTTGATTTTCAAATATTTCACTAATTTAAAAGCATCAAAAGGTTTTGTTTCTAATTTTTATATTTTCTGATCTGATATGGATATTATAAATGTCCTATAATTTGTTGTGGCTGAAAGTTCACCTTTTATTTTTAACATAGGCCCCTAATGTAGAGGTCCTGAATGCTTTATCCAGTGTCACACTCAACCAGTATGCAAGTCTCTTCGTGGGCAAAAATTACATTAAAAGAACAAAACTGCCAAGTGTTCCAGTTAAACCACTTTTGTTGATAACTAATTTATATATACCACACTCTTCTACTAGATGTGCATGGAATTATTTTTTTTCAATTATACTTCTAAATATCACCACAGCCAAGATACATAACAATGACTTACCTCTCATGTGCTTTGTAATAATCCCATTAGGCCCTGATGACAATGAGTCTATTTCTTGGCTCTTTATATAAAGAGGATATTAGAGACCATAGTCTTCCAGCTCCTGCCTTCTTTCATTTCAATAACTCTCTGAATGTCTGTCTAAATTTCAAGTGTATGTCTGTTGTCTTTGCTGACTAATATTCCATTGTATAGCACTATGATAACTTTTGTATTTTTGCATTGGTTTGATGGCATGTGATAGTTTTCATGCATGGAAAAATTTCACTTATAAGGGCTTTGCCTATTTGCAGATTATTATATAATTATATCTATTTCTCTTCTATAAATACTTTTGTTAAGAGTTTCAGCTGCTTTGATTCTCCACTGACCCATTATCATAATCATCAATTTATTATCCTTTTATTGATAATTCAAATAACATATAGAAGTATTTAATTTGGGGGCTGAGATTTGTTTGTATGATTAATGACGTAAATAATCTTTTCATGTGATTTTCTTCTTAGTCATATTTCTGCTTTGCTAAGGTTCCTATCATTTGTAACATTGGTAAATATCTAAAGCAATATATGTATTAAAAGATATATGCTTAAGTACACAGTCTTGTATTCCGCATATAGTTAACTGTTTTAGAGCCCCCCCCCATAAAAAACACGTTGCTAATTTCCATTGCTGGCACAAATACTGTACTATACCTCTAAAGGATTCAAAGTAGAAATGAGTTTAGATTATAAAGATCAATTAATGAATGGCATTAAAATGTACTAATTTAAACTATGCAGGTATTGCCACATAAACTTATTGTATAACTAAATACATGGGTTAAGAAAAGTTATTATGTACTTGTCATATGTAAATTAAGTCTGACAAGTTAAAGGCACAGTTTCAGGCTTTGAGACATTCATAGAACATTCTGCAAAGTGTCCTCACAGAGTTACAGCTAAAAGAGGCTGCATTCTTAAGCTTGAATATCAAATAAAGCTATTATACTCATATGAAAGGTTTTTAAATGTTAAATACATACAAAATATCATAAAATATTGAATTACAGATACTAAAGTTGTTAGAAGTACTACTAAAATACTAAGATTACTATATAAGAATCAAATATTCAATTCAATGAGATATTTAATGAGATATTGAAATCATATACTAAATAATGAATTACATAAAACATCATTTATAATTACTCAATATTCATATTTGTTGGTAAATGGTGATAGCATTCAACTCATGGGATTTTTATTCTTACTTCTCTTTCTAAAAATATAAACATAGACATCATTGTTTCATCATGTAGTTTAGCTTAACGAATATGATTTACAAACACTATTGCAAAGTTGACCTTAGAAATAGTTGAAAAAACAAATGTTTTTCAGAAAAGAACAGAAAAGCCACAATTTGTATAATTGTGTGAAGAAATAACAACATTTTTTAAAAGAAATGAAAATCTGTCTTTTTGTAGCTCAGTCTTCTCTTTGAATGATCTCTGACCCATGATATGCAAATGCTATCTAAGATGAAGTTAAGTTTTCAATCTAATAAGAGTAATAAGGCAAAAAGCAGAGAGAGGGATGGACCACCACACCTATCATCCCAGTATGTATTCTGAGGAGGTATGGATTCAGTTTTGATGCTGTCTGGGCTATATTGAGAGCTCTATGACAAGCTGTGTAACCAAGTCATCACTTAAAACACACACACACACACACACACACACACACACACATACATGCACACATAGACACACAACAATAATTAAGGAAAAATGTGGGCATGAATTTGAATAAAGAACAAGGAGTAATATACAAAAGTATTGGAAAGAGCTTCCAATCTGGGCCCGAGCATAGAGCAGGTCCCAGGCGCCAGCTCTGTACCCAAGCCCAGAAAACCGAGAGAAAGAGGGCCTCCCAGGAGCTTTAACTCAGGCAGCATCCCAGGTAAAAATGAATCACCCATGATGTCTGCTGTTAGAAGTTCTAATCCAGATGCTGGCCTCCAAAATTATACTACTCAGACCTTTGAAGGGCCACTGACAAGAACATCAAACAGCTAGAGATTGACATCACTAATCTGAAGAAATCCCTCATTTCACTGTCTGAAGAGACCTCCTAAAATCGCAAAGATACTTATGGGACTCGATTTACTCTATCACAATAGAAAAGGCTGTGTACAGCTCTTGATTGTGTACAGCCCTTAAAGAAGAATGTTGTCTTTACATAGACAAGACAAGGAGGGTTAAAGAGAGCATGAAATAGGTCAGTGAAGGCCCCTAGAAAAATCAGAGAGAGAAAGAGACAGATGAATGCTGGTACAAGAATTGGTTTTCAGCCTCTTCAAGGTTGTCAACCCTACTTCCTCCCATCTTGGGACCATTATATGCGTTCTTTTTGCTTATTTCTGCTGGGCCCTGGGCCTTAAATAGGCGGACTAACTCTGTGATACAACAGATAAATAATTTGGTAGTAAAACCTATTCAGATACATTATCATAAGTTAGCTGTGGAGGACCACGAGACTCAAGATGAGGTTGTTACTTTATACAGGGTGTTTCCAAAACCCATCTCCACCCAACATAAAAGGGGGGACTTCTGCCCCTAGACCAAGCAGAGAGGGGCTATCCAGAACCCCCTCAGACAGGCGATCTGAATTCTTGCTTAGGCTGCTAGGCTAAGCACTGCAAGGAAATATAAATAAAAGATAAAAGTATCTCTCTGGGTTCCCTGAGGGACAAGCCTGACTGCATAGGGGTTGATGTCAAAAGTATCTCCTCTCCAGGAAAAAGACATTGGGATGGGTATGGCCCTCATGCCTCACTGGACAACGACAGGGGGAGCGGAGCCATTACAAGGTCCCCTTCAATTACTGGAGGTCAGGCCTCTATCCCCGCCTTTGCAAGATTAGAATTGTCACAGCTCTTCTATACTTAGAGAATGGAGGAGATGTCAGGGGCAGCCCTGCTTACACACTGAAGGCCTAAAATCAGCCATAGGCCCAAAATCAGCAATAGGCCTGTCATACATGTATACTAACACCAAGTTTTGGGTCTCAGTGAAAAAACATTGAAACAGATGGCTATAAGCTAATGTAAACAGTCAACTTTTATGGAAATCTACAAGCCTGAGCAGTCATAGACCTTGTAAATAGGTAGCCTTGGCAGACAATACCAACTTAGATAAGGACAAGCGAGTCATAGGCAGAGTCATAGTGACTTGTCCCCTGAATCTTCATCCAGTCGATACCCGGTTCTGAAGATATCTGTATTCCCCCTGAACACCCACACTCCAGTGTCATTCCCTTCCCCACATCCTGCCTTTCTGTGTTTATAACCCCTGTGTGAATGAATTACGATTTGAGAAAAAAATAAATTATAAAAAAAAGTATTGGAAAAAAAAGGAAAGAAAAGATGATATGATATAATCCCCCAAATAAATGAAATTATTTGTAAAATTTATGTGAAGATTCAAGTAAATTTATAGGTAAATAATATAAAGATAATATAAAATATAGTTGATTAATATAAAATACATAAATGAGCAAATTTCTCTAGACTATAAGCTCAATGAATCTATTATTGAAATTCTGTTACATTTGAACACAATATAAAATGAACATAATATTAAAGTTTTAAAATGTAAAAGAATTCTTTAAAAAAAATTAGTTCAAGGTGGTCATAAACCATCTGAAACTGTAAGCCAATCTCTAGTAAACTATTTCTGGTATACGAAAAAATAAACAAACAAACAAATAAACAAATAAGTTAGTGATACTAGACAGAAACTTCCTTTACCCTGCTTTAGGAAGGAACACTGAATGCTGACTGAGTAGTAGAAACTTAGATAATATAAATTAGTATAAGACAGAACATTTCCAGACAAAAATTAAATGACCTGACAGTATTTACTTCCATAAAACATACTTCTGTTAAAATAATCTATTAGAATTTGGAGTAGCCTGAAGGCATAAATAATATTATAAAGCTAGAACATCAAGATTTTGTTCTTAAAACGGGGATAGTCCAATAACCACTGGGTTATACTTAGTTTAAACAGACCAAGGGGAGACAAAGAACATCCAAAGGGCCAAGATGACTAAGGTAGATCTGCTCGGAGAGTGTACATTTCAGCCCTGAATGCCAACTGCAGAGAAAATTGGACATCAGGAAACGCTATGAATCTTCACACAAAATTTCTTTTTCTTTCTTTCTCTCTTTTTTTTCAATGAGACTAATTATTTTCTGTCATTTTTATAAACTAATAAAATTTCAGACACTGACGCTTAAGGCACGAAATTTGGCAAGGACACTATGAGTTGAATTTAATAACATTTTAATGTTTGGAGAAGTACAAGATAAAGGGTTCTATGCCCAGAAACAACCAGTAATCAAGATATATTATGTGAGAACAGGATCTATTTTCAATAAAAGGAAAAAATGTTTTAAAAAGAAAGATAAGAAATGCAGAAAACTATGGGAGCCATGAGCAGCAAGCCAGTCAGTAGTGTTTGTTCAGGGCATCTGCTTCAGCTCCTGCCTCCAGGCTCCTGCCTTGACTTCCCACCCTGGTTAATTTTATGATGGACTGCAATGAGAAATTGTAAGCTGAAATAAATCCCTATTGCCACAAAACTTCTTCATAAGAACAGCTCTAGTGAGCTGAAATTTCTAAGGAGACTTTCTTGTGATTCAATCTCATTCATTAAAATCTACTGCTCACTTTCAGGAAACGGCAAAATAGAAAAACCAATTAAAGTAGTCTGAGTTCCATTGTAAATATGTAACATAGTCTGATTAATTTTGAGTTACAAGAATCCCTAACCCAACTTCCTGAGTTTTCCCAAAGTTTTCATTACAAGATCTCATTGTAGGATGATTTCCATTCATGAAAGGGCAAGTCAATATCAACAAGGAAGCACAACAAAGGAGTCATTACAAATGATGGAGTTTCATGTTTCAAAAGCCAAGATGTCGTGTATTCGTTTATGAGACTAATATAAAATGCTTATCAAATCCAGATATACAGATACATTTGTTACTTTTAAAACTAAACAAAAAAGTACTGTGAAGGAGAAACTGAAAATAATCAGTGACATAGTTTGAGGCAGTTTTAATAATTGTATCTATAGAAAGCTAATGAGAGTTAGATACAGAAACTTGTAGTCTGAAGGCATTAAAATCCCATGGCAATATATCAGTTATGCCTAATATTATACAATAATTTCAGGAAATAGGCTGTATCTTTCCAAACTGATACATTTAACAGTGTTTATATCTTTTTAGTTAGACCAAAATCATGATATCAAACATTGCCCTTGGGAGGGGTTTAAGAGCTGGTATTCTTAGATGAGAAACCATGGAAAATTGATAACTTCTATAGGGGGAGTCACTCTTTTTAAAATACACTTTCAATTGAAAAAGAGTCTCATCATTTCCACTCTCTCTCTCTACTTACTTCCAGCTCCTGTCAACTAACATCCCTTGAACCTCTCCTATGAACTTCCACTATTAAGTTTATACCATCTTTCTTTTTTATTATGTGTGTGAGCAATATTCAGTCAGACATTTCCTATTCTAAAGAATACATTTCTATAGGTTAATAAGAGAAGTCCTACGAATTCTAAGTTATGACATGTATAAGTGTATTCCCAACATGAAGCTCCAATAGAAATCTAAAATTCAAGCTTCATTCTATTCTAACCACTTAAACCCCCGCAAAATATGTTTAAAGTGAGTAATTGAAATTCACTGCCTCAGATTCATGGATAGCAGAAGAGTGTACAAATTTGTGAGCATGATGTATAGCAGTACAGATGATTTAAGGCACTGTTCTTAGAAGACATGATGAGCTACTATTGTGGGATGATTTTAGGAGCCTATGTGCATCTAAGATCACATTTTTAAGTGAAAGTTTCTATTTGACTTTGTAGTTCTGGTGAATTGGAAAGTGCACTGAATGGGGAATTTCCATGTAAGTAAAAGCATTTTCAGGAGCTTTAGTCACCTCACTTGCAACGAAAGCAAAGAACAGTTTGAGGGTGAGATGAAAAGAACGCCAAAGTTATGAGGATTCTGCAATTATTTGTTTTCTAAGATTTATTTATACCCTAATCATATGATTAGGGTATCAGTATCAGTCATTAGCCTTGATGTGGAATGTGAAAATTGGAAGCTGCTCTCAAAAATGTCTTCCATTTCACTTCTGGGTTGGTATTAATGATGTTAAATGTCCCGAATCTGCCTTCCTTTGCAACTAATCCCCTCATTTGGTCACTTAAAAAAAAATCCATTCTACTAACACATCACTTCCTACTATCTAGCTGAAAATGGATTCCCTGTTTTTGAAACCTCTGTCTTTTTACACATTTTCCTTTACAATGTATCCCCTTGGATATTAATTTCCTCAAAACATTACTAAAAGTGTTCAACTATTTCTCACAGTATGATTTACTTTTCTTGGGAATATTCACCATACATGAAGCACCACTACATATAAATTCAGATAGATATTTGTATAATATATTTAAATTATTTGATGTAGATATTGAGCTAATTCACTATAACATGCAAACAAAATATGTTAAATCTACTATTTTTAATATGCCTATGACAAATTATAACATATGAACTGAGTTAGAATACAAATAGTAAGTCTACTGTAATAGTTTCTATAATCCCAGATTTTAATATTCTATGTTAAGATAGATGACATTAAATTAAATACATTTTAATAAGCAATGGAAATAAAATACACCATGTGATTTAAAATGCTTTAGAACTTTTATCATTTTTATTCTGTCAAAATTTATAAAACTTATAAGAAAAATAGGAATAACTGTACAAGAATCACTGGTAATTGTTTTCACTGTATTTCTTGGGGTTTTCACAAAATGGAAAGGAGACATATTTTATATTAAAAATGTTCGTTTGGTAAAGATAACAAATTTAAGAGTTGGGGCTTGAGATTGAAAGATCAATATTCTACAATATTCTTCACTACTAACAATTTAGATATTTCTTAGCATCAGTAGCAATGTATTAAAAAGGAAAACAAACAGAGCAACTATAATATTAAAAGATTTGGTTCAAGCTCATCTTTAGGAGCCTCTAATAGCCTAGATTCTTATTTTCTCTATTTCCAATTTGCTTTCAGAATCTTGTAACCAAAGTTGAAAATTAGGTCTCTGGCTGCTTGTATTCTAATGCTAATAGGTCTCCCAATTGTTTACATGAGCTGGTCTGCTGGTAGCTTCTAGCAACTTGCTCACAGTTAACTCTGATTGGTAAATAAAAATGCCAGCAGCCAATACATGGGGAGGAGATAGAAAAGTAGGGGCTTGAGACTGTGAGGGAGCAGGAAGAAGATATCTACCCTGCCTTAGGAGAGTATGAAGGAGAGACATTTTGCAAGGAAAGAGTGCAGTACAGAGGGGCAGGGCCAGGATAGCAAGGCCCAGAAGGCCGCTCAACAGTCTAAAGCAGCCTAGATGGAACATAGAAATTAGTAAGTTGTAAATCAGAATTACCTGTGGGAGAAGAGATTTAAGAAAACCAGTAAGATATGCTGGGAGTGCCTCCCCTGGGGAATATGGGAAGATGAAGAAAACAGTGGGAAAGTTTAGAGGTGTCAAAGAAGATCTGTTCTGATTTTTTAATAGAAACTACATTGTCTTTCCATGAAAGGGGAACTCACCACTCCTGTAAGTTAGTAAATTTTATATTTTAAATACTCCTTGGAAATACACAACCAAAAGTCTATACATTTATGTGTCACATTTGTAAATGTCATAATTTAATCTAGGACTTTCATTAGAAAAATTACTAAAATATATTTCCTGTGGTATACTGCATATTCTGACAACTCTAACAAAGGCAATTATAACTAGACAGAATGCTCTTGGAGTTTTCTTTTCTTTATTTTTTAATAAAGCAACAATTCTCCAAAATGAAGAAATTTGGAATATTCCTGAAGAATGCAAAAAATTCAGGGTGAAAAGTTTAATGAGGGTTCTAGCAACAAAGTATTTTAGTAATATGTAGTTTTCTTAAATATGCTGAGAATGATTGCTAAATTGCATTTGAAGTACTATATTCACTCTTAAAAATCAGAGAAAATTATGTCCATTTGTGAATCACAGTAGAACTGTCAGTTGGATTCTACTTAGTAATGACACTCTAGCATTGGTAATAAATAAAAGAATCAATGTAAATTTCTTTAACTTTCACATAATGAAGGCAGCCTTTTTAAGCATTTATTTTAAAATTGGGTATCACCCCATTTTAACTTCAACTGGTCCTTGTGCAAGCTGACCTGCCATGCTTATTCATCTTAGGGGCACATGCAGACTGAATCATGACTGAGGCAAAATGTCGATCAATTGAAGAAGGCAATAACCAGTAAATATTTGTATACATAAAAGCTGAGTCATTGTCTTCCTAAATAATTGGAGTTTTTGATACTATAAACTCAAATAATATAGTAAAAATACCAATGCATTCATTATCTAGACTAGCATAGTTTACATGATGAATGGGAATGCGTATTCAGATTATCTCTGGTTTAATATTTTACATACCAGGTAACATAACCTATCCTATATAAAAGTAAAATTTTAGAAGATATAACATAGAAAGCAGTTCAATAAATCAGGATATTCCTTTGAATCTTGGTTATAGAGAAAAAGTATCAAGTCATCATGAAGACTGAATTTTGGAACCTTGGTAAATTATTAATTACCCATTATTACAAGTTAGTTTGTCTCCAATTTACTCACCAATTGTGCCCTCATGTAAGATCTCTATAAATACATACAAAGATGTCCATTGAAATATACTTTTCTACTTTTAAACTTTATATATGTGTTAGGTTGTAAGCAACTCTTATATGTTATTCATATGCCCTATGCAGAGACAAAATAATCTGAGGAACCTAGGTATAATCTTAAAACTCACTTCCATGTGCTTCTTTAAATTTAACTTTGAGGAAAACAGCACAACTCATTTGGAATTTCTAGAATGAGCTCATGATGCTAAATATACTGAAATAGCCTTTCAAACTTTCAAGGGTTTCTAAAATAAAACTTCTTTTATAGAACAGAGTTTAGCATGGGAAATGTGACAAGATTAAAGTTCTTGTATACTCTCCACACATAATTTCTGCTATTACTAATTTCTTAGAGAATCTTGGTTCTATGGATTTAAGATAACTGATGTCTTTCTTTGGCTAGTATGAATATTTCTTTTAATTGATGAATAACACATGTGTATTTAGGAATCTGACATATACATTAATGAATATTAATTTATGACTATCATAGATAAAGTTGATATAAACATCTTTGTATAAGTTCTTATGTTGATGATACATTTCAAAATAATTGGTCAAATATGTAGGAATAAATTTCATGGATCTTCTGATAGCATGCATTTAGTTTCATACGGGACTGTCATATTGCCATCCAAAGCATCTGGTAACACTCTGATTTGCTTTGAGCAACTAGCTTGCACAATTGTAGCAGTCCATAGCTGATATTTCTTTCATTAATTTAATCTCTTAAATAATACTGGGTTGACGATTTCAAACTGCTTCTCACGCAACATTTCATAATTGCTGAGATATTGATTCAAATATTTTGCCTAAATTTGAATTTGTTTTTAATTATGTGGGTGTAAAGACATATATCATTGACATGCCCTTCAATATATACATCCTTTCAAGAATTTCTTAGAAACCCTTAATATTTAACTATTTTTAATAGTTCCTATACAGGACATAAACTTTATTTAATTGGATATTTTATTTATTTTCATTTCAGATGTCATCCCCTTTCCCCATTTACCCTCCCTAGAAACCCCCTATCACATCACCCCTCCTCCTATTTGCTTTAATACCATTTTAATTACATGCAAGTATTAAGGTCAGTTCTAGGTTGAGGAAATAGCATAGTTGAAGGGGCCTGAGGCCCCATAGGGAGAGCAACAATACCAACCAATCAGAGCTCCCAGGGTCTAAACAGCCAGCCTGGGAACACACATGAAGGACATAAACTTTTAACATTAACAAAACCCAACTTATTTTATATGGTTCATGCTTTTACTATTACATCTAAAATTAATTCGGTTTATGTTTCCTACATTACGGTTGGCTACCAATGAGAGTGAAATATCTCCTAATATATTTAAATACTGAATATTCTTCTTTGGAATTATATAGGTGTCTAATATACATTTTATAAATGTTTTGTTAGAGCTGCATCAAACTATATCCTTATTTGAATTCTAAATTACCTTACTTGAGTAAATAAATATTTACAAAAACTATTATCCATGCTTTTTGCTCCCTCTCATAATTTTGGGTAATGCTTATATAATTCATAAAACTTTAGTGTCTGTGAGATTTAATTAAACCAGAAGATTATGAATACCAGTACTGAGTCTTTCAGCATATCCTTCTGTTCTGGCCATTATAGTTTGTAGACATCATAACTGAATAGAATTACTGATTGATTTTTCTACCTTAACATCTTGCATAATTGCTTTTGGATATTCAGAAAGTTGGATATTCCCAGTGAGGAGGCTTCTAGATCAGGTCAAGATTGTTCTCCTAAGGTCTGTGTCCAACATACATCGTGTCTCTAGTATCAGGGTCTTAGATTCAGTTTCTTAGAGGCAACCAAGGACAAGAGCAAAAGCCACCAATACTCAAGAAAGTGTTTCTGCCTGCTATCAGGAAATCTGATAGTCTATAGATTTCCGACAGAGTATTTTCTCACCAAGTTATTCACAAATCATTGTTTTTGTTTGTTTACTTTTTGAGTCAAAATTCCTTTGTTCAGCCCTAAATGTCCTGAACCTTGCTTTGTAGAACAGACTGACTTTGAACTTAGACATCAGCTGCTGCTGGCCTCTGAGTGCTGAAATTAAAGACATGTATCACCCCTGCCCACTTCTATTTTTCTATTATTAGGTTTTAATGATAGTCTATTGTCCTATGAAATTGATTCTGAATTTCTGATTTAGACATCCATATTATGTTTATGTCCAATAGCGAAGTACTTACTACAAATAATTATGAATCATTATGTTCAGAAAGGCATACCCACATATCAGTTATTTAGTAATAGCTATTGGTCTCTTAATATATCTATAAATATAAATATGAATTATTCTTTACTGAATAAAGACAACTGACAAACCTAATTATATAGAGTAATTTTAAATAAAAAAACAAGCAACAAAAAGCATTAAGATATTTAAAAATGTTTAATAATATATTTTTCAATGATATCTTAATTCTAATAAGGTTTTCCATAAATTAGACACTCATCCAAAGCTTTTTTATCCTTACAAGATGACATAAATGCAATGTGGTTAGTGAGAATACATTATCACACTATAATTATAAAGATCTCTTCTCAGCCAAACATTATGAGCTATAAACATACATCACGATTTCTATGAAGACCTATTGGTACTATTTGCAAAGTCACTTTCAGATGATCTATGAAACAACATTATTCTTTGTGGTATCTGATTATTTTTAAATGAAAATGCAAAAATTTAAGTAATATTCCTCCACAACACTTCTGTTTACTATATCATCTTTTCCACAGCTGATATTAATTCATCACTATTAGTAGACACATAGTTTGAGCTGGTGAAATGACTCGTAAATCTAGAGTACTTGTTGCTCTTGTAGAGGTTCTGGCTTAGGTTTCTAGCACCCACATAGCCTTACACATCATCTGTAACTCCAATTTGCGAGTCCCAGATGCCCTCTTCTGGACTCTGTAGGCACTTACAATGCACGTGATTCATATATGTACAAACAGAAAAAAGGTCATTTGCAATGTAAGTCTTTTAAAAACCCATGTAACTATGTAACATGTAATATAAATCTCTCAGACATACAAAAAGATAAATGCAAAATTGTGTCATAAATGAGTATTTTATTGCTGGAGTTTATTTCTAGATTCTTAACATTGAATAATAAATATGCTACCCCCATTTTATGAGTGACTTCTAGAAAAACAGTTTGGGGTGTGTAAAGATTGTGGTTCAATGCTTAAAAGAACACTTCACTCACACCCACATAGGTGTGTGCACATCACTATCTACACACAGAGAGAGAGACACATAAAACCTAAATCTTTCTAAGATTCTAAGAATCTTTGGCAAAGTAATGTTAGCCCGATAATACTCAACAAACTTCGTAACCTTTTTTCACTAATGTATAAAATACCCACTAACAGCATAATTTCTATCAAATATCAAATCATATGAATTCCCGAAAGAGCAAATATAAACATGTCTATGGACAGTTTATAACTAAACCATGATATCTTAAAAATTGACTTTCTAAAATGTTACAAGAACTCTTTCATTATTGAAAATACACACACACCACACACACACACACATACACACACACACGATAATGAAGTTAAAATAAAATAGGATAGTGAAGTTAGTTTACAAATTAAATGATAAGGTATAATTTAGATATCCTATATGAAATGTATCAGAAAGAGCAGAAAGAAGTGGTGCTATGTCACCAGTGACAGATCCCCAGCATTTCAGCTGATCAACTGGCCCAACTTCCTGTAGTATGGCTCTTTAGAATACAGGTTATATGTTCACTGTGTAAGTGTAAATCAAGAAGTGTTAGCACACACTTACCTTGTACAGGAAGCACAGCCAAGGACACCTGATAACAAGGGTTTTCTTCTCTATTATCAGGCTACGCCAGTATCAAGTGTTTTGCCTGCTTGATTATATAGATTTTGTATCTTAACAGCAGGTACAAAGAATCAATGTGAAAAGGTCAGTGTGTCAAGGGAGGCTTTGCAAATCTTAGACCAATGGTTGCAGGAATGAAAAATACTCTGACAGAGACACTGATAAAAGGAAGCTGGTTAAGCTTTCTCTACACCACTTAGTCCTGACTGCTGTGTGTTAATTTCTGGCTTGTTATTCAACTGCAATGCTACTCTGACACCTTTCAATGCACTAAGAGAACATTCTCCTTTTATCCCTTTCCTGTTACCACTCAATCTCTATTAGCATGCATATTCCTTTGGAGGGTTTTTCTGATGTCTTTGGTATTTGCTATATATTAGATTTTATTCTTTACGAAGCTCAAGAACATGTTAAACAAAATCTCAGTAATTTTTTGAAAAAGATTAATTACCTTAGTCATAGATTCAATGTTCCCTCTAATTATCAGATAAAAATGAGAATATATATCTGTCAGGATCTGAGCAGATTGAAATAAGATGCCAGGAAACACTAACATATGGGAGTAATATGGGAGTGAATGACAAATGACAGGATTAGAGAAACTACCAGGATCATTAATCCATAATCAATAGCATCAGACCCTGTAACCTGCCTTTAGGCTAAAGGTACAGGAAAGGAATGGGGTGCAAAGGCACTTCATCCAACTTCATTTAGGCAAGACACACCTAAAGAAGAACAACTACCAGCAGGAGCCATAATGACAGTGTGAAGGATAATGGAGACCATGATGAATGACCTCAGCCTGTCCCCAGTGGAGTGTCGTAAATCCCACATTGGTTTTTTACCATTGTTCAAATAAAAAGGTATCCAGGTGCTGAAGTGGTAGTTCCATGGGTGACGTGCTTGCTAAGGAGAGGTTCAGCATCTATCTCTTTTCTAGCTTTTTCTTTGCATATCGTGCAAGTAAAAAGAAAAATATTCATATATGACTAAATATGGAGATACATGTTTAAGTGATTTTTAATGTCTATTACATAATAGTAGGAATATAAATAATAATACACTTTAGAAAAGACAGCAGAAAATGAAGACTTTTCACTTGCGAGACCAGAAAGCAAATATCCCTAGAGATAATGTGGAACTAAGTTTAAACATACCTAATATACCAGGGATTGGGAGCAGAGGGAGCCCTGGTGGGACACCTTCTTGGAGAAAGAAAGGAATGAGATGAGGAACTGTGGGAGGGGGAACCGAGAAGTGGGCAATGGCTGGGATGTTAAAAAATAAAAGTAATAAAAAAACATATACTTGAACTTGGTTTTCAATAATGCACACACACACACACCTATGCTAACTCAGTGCTGAAGGACATTTTACAACCTGAAGCTACAGTTCCCACTAAGACTCCAGCTTTCAGAAGGAGGTTACAAATATATCAAGGGACTATCTAAGAGAAAAAATTAAGATAACACACAAAAAATTGCTGTTGATACAGAAATATTCAGATGCTACCATTAAAGTAATTTAAATGGGCATGCAAGTAAAAATATGTTAGGTTTGAATTTATTAAACTAGTTAAATGACATGTACAAAAAAAAAGAAATAGTTGAAACTGTAGACAATTTTATATGATAGGTCAGAGCAGAGGCTGAAAAACCATAGCTTTGGGGACAAATATGGCATTAACATTGTTTTAATTTTTTTTATAATGAAATTATACCCACCTAATTATACATTACCTTGAGCTGTTTTGTGGCAAATTCAGGATGTCTAATAACAACCTGTGTGTATGTCTCACAAAAATAATATTCTTACCACCTGAACTTTTACATAAAAAGGGATAGTCCATGAATTAGACAAAGAATAAAACAGGATTGGGAGTGAATTAGCAGAAATTGGCAAAATGAAGATTGAAAAGAATCTTAAAAATTACAATAATAAAATGAAACACAGGTCTGGGAATAATCTAATTAGTACATATTTCAAAAAGTACTGTTGTGTCTGTATAATATGTTAGAGAGTGTGGGCATACATGTACCATCACATGTATGTAATCAGGTGACAACTTTTTGGTGTTAGTTCTTTCCTGTCACTATCTGCCCTAGAAAATCAATTCAGCCTGACATGCTTGCAGAGCAAACACTTTTACTTCCTAGGTCATCTTGCCAGCCCCTAAATTGTGAATATCTTTTAATTGTAATAAATTTAAACTTAACTGAAGTTGATAGGAGAAGGTACTCCTGTTGTTCTGTGTGAAATAATGGCTAGATTGAAGATACAGTGATATTTACCATGTTAAAGACAAAAGAATTATTTTGTCTCAAGCAGAATGAAACAGTAAAATAACATCAGGGCTCAAACATATAAGGTAAAGAGTAAATAATAATGTGAAAGTATACATTGTGAAGGTTTATATATGTGTAACTTCAAAGAAACAATAATAGAAATCAACAGTTTATCATCCTCAGCCCAAGGAATAAAAGCCAGACAACATTAGATAGAATATATGTTTGAAAAGGTCACTGTGGATACAAAACTCTAGATCTTTATATTTCAATGTGAATAACAAAAGCAAAAATATTTTCAGATAAACTAAAAGACATATACAGAATATTCATACCACAAACCATTATTGAAAGTAATCCTTAGGTAGGAAGATGCTACACATGAGAGGAAGAAAACTCAGTAGGGAGTAAACAGTAATAAAAAACTATATATATGTGGCTATTCTAAATGTATATTAAATACAAAAATCATTAACACCACATACAGCCTAACATATATATTTAACAAAATGTATGACTTTTGTGTAATCTATGCATTTGAATTTTATTCTTAAACAAATACCTATGATATATTAAAACACAAACACACACAAAAAATCTTGCATGGGAAAGATCATTAAGACATTAATTGTAAATAGTCACAATAACTTCCTGTACAAATATGCAAATATAGTTTAAAGGAAAATTTACCATGTGTTCTGACAATGTTCCCTGAAAAGGTAAAGATTATCAAACAAAAACCATAAACCAGGAATTCATGTTATCAGTCACAGTTGTTTAGGAGACTCCCACCAAATTACAAGCTATTGCTATTGGGCTTGCTTGCTCATCAGAGATGGAAGGTGAGTCCCTACTGCTGAAGAAAGTATGTACACCAGACACAGGACAGTGAGACTCCTGATCCTGAGCTGACATGAATACCTCCTTCCTGTGGACTAGTTTAATGGTACCAGAATGCACAATGAAAAATTCCAATGGAAGGAAACAACCAAAATTCCAATCCCAGTATGACACCTATGAACCAGAGCAATGGGTAGAAAGGCACAATAACTCTAAGAGGTACAGCAATGGCATGCATAACTTGGCAATAAGCAACAGCTCGCTAATTGTACTTAAAACTCATTTGAGTAGAGGAAAGTGATACCTGGTCCTCTACCCAGGGCTAGAGAATTCACAGATATTGGAGGAAAATCTATAAGCCACATTACAAAAATGACATAATCCATGACTACATTATAAATATTTCTCTTTATAACTAAAGGTAAGCATAGTCTTCACTTATAACCCAAGAAATTTATTTTTGCAAAAGACAGAGACCATTGTAGGAACCACAGTCAATCAAAATACAGCATTCTGTGGTTCATTCCCAAAGAATACATCAATAGGAAAGAGCCCTGACCTAAGGCTCAGGAATCATTGCAGAACAGGGAGAATAAAGATTGTAAGAGCCAAGGGATCAACAAGAGTCCTGTGAGACTGTGTGCCTTAGTGAATTAAGAAGCTCCACTCATATAGCCTCCCTAACATGACTGCTTAAACCTAAACTGAACAAGAACTGTGCCAACAGATACAATAGCATAGACAAAAGAAAACTTAGGAGGCCTCTACTTCTACATAATGAACTGTAGGCACATTTCTTTTCCTAAGAAATGCAGAGAGAAGGATAAATAATATTCTACAAGGAAGAACACACTCGTTGGTTGGTTGTTCAATACGAAATGATCAGTCCTGAAGAGATACATACTAGTAGCATTATAAGATAGATATATCTATATATCTATATATCTATATATATAGATATCTATATATATATATCTATCTAGATATATATGTAGATATATCTATATATAGATATATATATATATATATATATATATAGAGAGAGAGAGAGAGAGAGGTAGCAGGATTTGGAGGTGGAAAAGGAAGAGAAAAACAAAAGTAGAAGAGAGGAAATTGTAAAAATCAGATGTCATTATGTCTGTCTACATAACCAATTTGTGGATATTAGAAAGAGACAAAAATCACAAACAACTCTTTCTTAATTTTGAAAGTGAAGACAAATTAAATAAATAACAAATACATTTGCATTTTCCAAATCAATTTCCAAATTAAGAATTTGAAGAGACTAAGATATTGAACTTTAGAAAGTCAGCAACATTGCCTAAAACACTATTTATTACCTTTGGATGCCTTGAACCAATGGTGTATGATGATTGCAATGGAAAACTTGAAAAGGTCTATGCAGGGTGGCACATGCTTATTCTTTCAAATCTTGGGAAAAGAAAGCAGGACAATCTGGAGTTTAAGATCTGTCTTGACTACAGATGAATCTAGGGTCAGTGTAACATAAATGGGAAGTTGCTTCAAGCCAACAAACAAATGAAGAAAAAACAAAAACACAAACAAAAGATTATAGATCAACAGAACACACATCGTTTAACCTCCTGGCTTCAGGCTGACACAACTTGAAAGTGCTGTAGTCACAAAGACCATATGCACCCACGGGGAGTTTTTCTCTTCAGGATATTTACTGAGAACACAATCATAAGAAGCAAAATCATATTCAAGTGGATAAAGTGAAATTTCAGTAAGTACAGGGCAACAGAGAGCTGAAGTCTGAGAATAGAGAAGAATAGGAGGTACTTTTCAGGAAGATGTTTGTGAAAAGAAGCATAATCTTTTGTTACGTCAAGCACGGATTGACAACCGTGAAAAATCATAGAGATTTCTGGAACTACTGGCAGGGGCGGGGACCTTTACCCTAAAACCATGTGAAGATTTGGAGGTTTTGTATTGAAATTAGAAGCCTATATCCTTCACAATATCAAATTTATACATTGGTGGTATAAAAAATATGGGCACATTATCATGTATGACAGTGTTTTTTTTTATATGTAATACCTATTATGAAGGATAGCATGTCTGAAAATCTGAAGCAAAATACTACAGTCTCATGGTTAGAAAATCACTGAGCTCTGATCTATTGGATTGTTCTCTCAATATATAATATCATGTCCTAGTTGCCTACTCTAATTTTTTAAAAGAAATCACATATTGAATATGGCATTTCTTTCAATGTGCCTGTAATTAATTCAAAATACAAATAGAAAAATTAAGCATCTAGAAGTCATTTTAGTGCTGTGCTGGCTAGTCAAATATCAACTTGACACAAGCTAGAGTTATCTGAATGTAGGGACCTTCAACTTGGAAAATGCCTCTATCAGACCCAGCTGAAGGTATTTAATAATAGCTCAATTAGTGATCAGTGAGAAAGTGTCAACCACATTTTGGGTGGTGCCATTCCTAGGTCCTTCAAAAAGAAGGCTGAAGAAGCCATGAAAGCAAGAAGCACCCCTCCATGGCTTCTGTATCAGTTCCTGCCTTCGGGATCCTGCTCTGTTTGAGTTCCTGTTCTGATTTCCTTCAAATGTGGTCTATAATGTAAAATTGAAAGCCAAATAAATCCTCTTCTTTCCAACTTGCTTTTGGTCATGATGCATTATCACAGTAACATAAACTCTAACTCAAACAAGTGCTTATATAGCATCTTGAGACTCACACAGAATACTTAAAATATTTTCTCATGAAAAGATACTCATAATGACTTATAAATCCAATGTAATTATTTTAATTTTTCATTAGGTTACCACATCATTATATTTGAATGCATTCCTATTTCCAAAATTCACTCTTAATTAAACAAATCCGTCCCCTCAATGCCCAGGAGAATCACACTTCTCATTTTAAAAGTCTCTGAAGTTTTCAAGTCCCGAAGTCCTTGTGTACAGTATATATTTTAAGAGATTCTCTCATTTATTTTGACTGTGTCTATATTTTCTGATTGCTCATGCAGCATTTTCAACTTTAAAATTAATGTCAATGAATCCTTGTGAAATTCCAGCTGCCATCCCAGTTAAATCTTCAATAGACAAATTGCTTATATCTCATGTACTAGTTATTCTTTAAAAAGCCTCATCAAAGTGGCATTATGTCCTGTCTTGCAAGTATGTTAAATTCTTTTTTCTATCAAGGAAAAAAAAGACACCTTAGCATCTGTAGCTCAGAAACCATAAGTTTCTTTTTTTGTGGTTCTTTTGTCATTTTTTTCATGTAGACTTGAACATCAATAGCAGAATTATTTGGAAGAATTTTAGTTAATCTATATCATCTTTCCAATTTTTATAACACATTTTGTTTTCCCATTATGGCCTTCTGGTCAGAGTCATGTCTACCTACATCCACTTTGATTTTTCCAGGCTTTATCGAGGTCATCAGCAACCAATCCTAGCCTGACCCACTTCTACCTATACCTAGAAATCTGTGCTGGATAGAAGAGTTCATCACCACTCTATATAAATGATAGGTGCACGCTTCAACATAATATACAAGGGCCAGCACTCTGTAATTTAGTATTTTTTACAAAAGGAAAGAGAAAAGAATTACAACAGTATTTTCACTCTGGAGAAGCTCGAGGATGATTTGTAGTGGCAATTTTGGAGTTAAATAGGAATGCAATTCCATTTTGGTAAGAACAGAATTTAGGCACTGAGACAGGTGATCAGTGCCTGAAGACACAAGAGCTGGGCACAGTGGTTCCTGAAGTAACCCCATCATTCAGGAGACTGAGATATAGAGTTGCCAGGAGTTAGACGGTAGTCTGGTATTCATAGTTAGATCCAGGGAAGCCTTGATTCTTGAGTGAGGGTGTATCTCAAAATAATAAACAAAAAACAAACAATCAAACAAAAAGACGTTAAAAATAAATAAACTACCATGATTGGCCAGAGTGAAGATATGGATGGGGGAGTGGGGGTCAATTTGGGGAGAATTTCCAATGAATACATGCTGGAGTACGTGTTTAATATCAGTTCCTGGTTTTAATAAACTGTTTTCAGTGATAGTTTTCTTGATTATGAATCCTAAAACATACTTTGACTAGTAAACATGAGGTTGTAGATTTCCTCAGAAAGAATACCAATAACTGATGTTCTCTGCAATGATTTAACCAATCACTTTGAAAGTAATTTCTCTAGAATTTAACAAGCTCATCTTACACTCTTGTATAGCAAATGAGACAACCATGGGGAATTCCTGGAGCAAGACATCAGTCATTGTTTGTTCCATGCCCTGAAAGCAATACATGAAATGGTCAGAGATTTGTTTGTCATTTACCTGAGTGCCCACTACTCTCTATTGCCAATCTCCATTTCATGACTGAGCCCTGAAGGCAAGTGGGTTGTGATTGTTTTAGTTAGCATTTCTATTTTTCTTACAAAACAACACAGCCAAAAGCAACTTGAAGTAAGTTTTGATTTATATTTCCAGTGCACAATTTGGGGGAAATCCAGACAGCAACTCCAGTCAGAAACAGGAAGGAAAGAACTAAAGCCAAAGGCATGGAGGAATGTAACCCAGAGGTTTTCTGTATTTAGCTTTTGCAACCTGTTTTCTCATACAAGCTAGGAGCTCTGGCCCTAGAGTGGCACTACCCACAGTGAGCTGGGCCTTCCCACATGAAGGATTGATCAAGAAAATGCCTCATGGGACTCTCTTACAGGTCAATCTGATGGAGGTGATTTCCCCATAAAGGATCCCTCTTCCAGGGGATCCTAGCTAGTGTTCATTTCACATAAACGCTAAGCAGCAGAGAGATCCTGAATAACCATCAGTACCCTCACCTGTCTGTTTTACTTCTACATCATGTAAAGTGTCAGTGAACATTTTTTAAAGAAAAAAACAATTCTTTAATAATAAAAATGACCTATGTAATTCAAATGCATGGCATTGGCAAATCTTATTTTAAAATGAGTATTAAATTATATGCAGTATCTGCTTTACATTTTATCATAAGCGACAATTGAACTCATGCATATCGATTTGTTCATATATTAGATGCAAGTTTCAAAATCACATCTAATTTACAGAAATGTAATAGTATCCTGACATAGACTCTGGTTGCAGGTTTCCCAGGTTTATATTCTTGTTTATCATGCTCTAACTATATGACTTTGGACATATTACTTATATACAGTGTTCCATTGTGTTCTTAAATATGGAATGGGGATAGTAATTGAATACCTGAGAGAGACTCAGTAGGAAGTGAATGAGTAATATGTATTGTAGTATGGATTAAATTATATATTTATGTGTATGTGTATTAGAAAATGGGTAAACTGAGTAATAAAATAACATGTGTGTATGTATTTTTATTTGAATGTGTCATTGTCAGTATACTGAATACATAGCAAAGTAACAAATTTTAAATATCTTTTGAGTTATTTATGAGCAAAGTTCTGTTTGACAGCAAGGCAAAACACAAGGTACTTTATGATATCTGGTACCAATTGTTATATGTTAAAATATAAATGAGTCGTTCAGTTTCATGTCTTCTATTATACATAGTAATTTATGTTCCCATATTTATTAAAAAAGTAATGCACGGTAGATTACCACATAGGAAGGATTTGTGACTGGGTATATTTATTTAAATTTATTGAATCAGAAGTTTTCTCCTTTGTAGTAGAGGATACCCTGGAAGTTTTAATTCATTGGCTACCCAATAGTTACAGGTATGGGCTACATCTCATTTATGAATATATAATTAATTATACATTTCAATAGGATATAATAGATAATTTAGTATTTAGTAGATGATGTGATTTCCAATGATTAAATAGTCTCAGCTTGAATGCATATTAAAGTGTTGCCCTAAATTTTCTATCTTTTATTGGATATTTTATGTGTTTACATTTCAAATGTTATCTCCTTTCTTGGTTTCCCCTTCATAACCCCTCATCTCATCCCTGCTCCCCCTGCTTCTATGAGAGTGCTCCCACTCCCACCCACCAACTCTCACCTCACCGCCCTGGCTTTCCCCTACACTGGGGAATCTGAGAAGTTAAATTTTCTAATCTTATAATATTGAGGGTGTACTTACATAATTTTGAATTTCATTCTTTTATAAGTAAGCAATCTTTATTCATATATACAACAAATGTTATAATTGAGGTTAAGTATTATATAATACATTAATTTAAATGAATATTAATTAGTTCTTTACTAAATTAGTAAATAGTATATATGTATATATTTGTCAAAATATTAAAGTATTCAATTCTTTAGGATGATTTTTCTTGTTCATCCATTATGACATTTAAATAGGAATTCTAAAAACGCAGAAACCATATTATTAGATGGAAAATTTCAGAAACCAAAGTTCAATGTTTATATCTAATAAAAAGTTAACAATGGACAAAAATACCCAATTTATATCTGGTATGTATTTGAATAAAATATTATCCATAAATATGTATACGGCCAAACTGTTTCTGGAACACAAAGATATAACAGAGAGGACTCCTTTTATGGTTGCTTATCAGTCTCATGCAAATGGCTCAGATGCCTCACTTTAGATCACAACAGAGAGAGAAATAGCTTCCTCTGAGAAGACTTCTGCCTTAGACACTTCTCATTTTGCTTCCTGCCAGTAACTCCTTATATTGTCCCTTGAGTTTCATGGTATCATGTTAGATGAGAGATGTCAGAATCCATTTATGCCTCATACATAGATTTCTTCCCTGGTTTCAAATGAAAAAATGTGAATATAGAAGAGATTAATTTTTCTACTTTAGTGGTAAATCCAATGATAAGCAAGAGTAGGAGATAAAAGATAATAGAAAAATATGGATGAGATAGCAAGGGGCAAAATTTTAGCTGACAGAATTCTTTGTATTTTATGACAGTATAACAGGGTTTTATACTATTTAATTCACGTCTTGGGCAAATGTTATCAGTAGGATTCATGTTCACTACCAACTGGCCTGCTCTATTCTTAGAGAATAAAGACACTGCAGAAATTGTCACTGTTCCAAACTATTTTGTCAATATATAGTTGCTTTGAAATTTCATACAAATCGGGTGTACTGAAAACCTTTTCCACACAGAATACACATATGCAGCCGAACCCTCTTATGGCCTCAGATCTGCATGTCAGATCAATTGAGGCATACTTTAGAATTTATAGTTATCATCCTAAGTGAAGACTTTCTGTATGTCTAAGCTTAGATGTATTGTTGTTGGTTCAACTGTAAACCTCATATTGTTTCTCCCATTAATAAGAAGTGTACCCAATAGATGACACTATACATGTTAATTTTGTTATGAACTATTCTCAGTATCTAGAAAAAGCACATTGGAGTTTTGTTTTTTTCTTTCTTTTATTTTTCACAGTGTAAGTTTTATACCTGATATATTTTTTTTTAGTTTTTTCTACTTCCTATGCCTATTTTCAATTTGTCCTTTACTCCTTTTAGTTTTATGGTTAAAATATAGCCTGCTGGGACCAGCCACAGCAGTCAGACAGGTCTCAGCAGAAGAGATAAGGAACAGTTGGAGGGGAGTGAAGGATGACTGAGTCAGAGACCTTGGTTCGAGATCTTTCATCTCTGACTGACTAGCAACCAGGGTGTTTCTTATTGACACAGGTTGCACAAAAGAGCCAAAATTGTGATTTCAAAAGAAATAAAAAATCATATCATTTTGTCCCCAGACAATGTTACAAGTACAGAAAGAAAACTCTTATCAATCTCAAATTATTTAGATGTTATAACTATTTTTGACATCTATTCTTCAGAAAAATAAAACATTAAATGCATAGAAAACTATCTGGTCATTTAAGGTGAGTAACTAAGCCTTGAACAATACATAGTGATTGAAGTACAACTTTGAGTTAGACTAGCTTAAAAGTTTGAAAGCTCTCCAAGGCTGCATTATAACTTAATGTAAACTGGTCCCCTTATGATTGGCAAATTCTTATACATTTTTATACTAATTTTCTATCTATATTTATTACCAAGTATTGTTTTAGGCATGATAACTTTTTTATTAGGTTTTTACTTTCTTGGAGCAATGTCCTGTAGATTACATATAGGAGGAAGCCTTTAATCTGATCCATTGCCAACTCTTGTTTTTGAGTTTGTTTTGGGGCAGCTGTGCCAAGAGAATGCTGGGGCTATCTAACTTCTTTGTGGTTTCCACAATCTCCATGGCAAAGAAGACTCCAGAGAAAGACCAGATAAAGTTAATTGCATGAGAGCAGAAATAATTTTCTTGGAAAAGGCGTTTTGAGTCATAATGTAAAATGTCTCCCACAAATGGAACACGTAGAGCTCAGAACCCCAGACTGTGTCAAGAGGCTTGCTGGCTTCATGGCTCATGTGTTTTCATGGCTTTGGCAGTAGTCTAGATGCTAGATAGCCTCTTAAAGCCATGCTTTCTTCTATAGTATGGAGATAAACACCCATCACAACTAGATAGCCTCACTCAGAAGCCTGATGGATACCTCCATTTACCAGGCATTCTTCCTGGTGGACGATGTAACCAGAGGTCAGCAGATGAGTGTTCACATCATACAGTTGAAAGCCCGAGTTCAATCCCCGGCACCACTGACACAAAACTGCTGCTTCTGAACCTGTCGATTTAGTTACCTTTCCTACTTTAATTTACTTATTACTCCGCGTTCTTTCTCTCTCACACCCATGTTTGCTCTCATTGCTCTCTTGTTCACTCCTCTTCTCCTTCCATCCTCTTCTCTTCCCTTTGTTTCATTGTTCTTGAATTGTTTTTCCAGGACATAACATTCTACCTATTTGAACCTTTCTAACTTTAAAATATATCCTGTCAGCAATTCTATCCCAAGAAGCACAGACACCCATCAAAATGATTGTATTCAGCACCTTTAGTCTACTTTTTATAAATCAAACTCAACAATCTTCTAAAAAATGGATTGGGTTGTTATCAGATACAACTATAGTATATACTACACAATACACATCCAAATGGATAAAAGCACACACATACACACACATACACACGCACACACACACACACACACACACACACTGTTTTCAATAGAGAGAAATATTGTTTTGTCCTGTAAAATATCCATACTCTTTAACATGACCAACAATGTACAGACTCAGAATCAGTCCGATTACCTTGTTCCTTATCACCTCTAGCTCCACTCTCTTCAGGTTATCCCCAAAACCAAGGCTGGTACCTGTTGGACCCCAAAATCCATTTTCATTTAGCCTCTGGAGAGGTTCCTTTCGCCTCATAAATCTGCTGCTCCATTCTTTTCTAGCCTCAGGAATTAATTCCAAAGTCACTTTTGTGGTAAGTTTTTTTAGACTTTGTTATCTTAAAAGTTAAATCATCAACATTTAAATATTCTCTTTCCTTCTATAATTCAGCTGGGATACTAACACAACAAATTATGTGTATTTCTTATTCATCCTTAGCACTCTATAAAATGTGAGTTCCATCTTCTCATTTCTATATTACCTCTTCTTCCAAATCTCCTCCCTCACCACCATGCCACACTGTTCTTGGTAAAATCCAAAGACATCAAGACCTGGCCTATATATCCATCTACCTGTTACCTCTCTTTAGGAAGCCTTACTCTTCTACACATTATAATCCAGGATAAAACTTAGTACTTAGTACTGTATAACACTGAACATGGTTTGCCATTTACACAAGAGGTAAGTTTTTAGTATAACTTAGAAACTAGATATATAGATAGGTTAAAGGAACAGCTGTCAGGACAGTGAGATTGATAAGTGAGCAAAGACATTTAGCAGAACGTGCCTTACTATGAACGTTCGAATTCCTAGGATCTACCTGCTCAAAAGGGGGCACTAACTCCTGACAGTATTCCTCAATCACATTGTGCTATACACTACTTCTCCTAAATAAATAAATAAATACACATACAACATATATATACATAAATAAATAAGTAAATCAGTAAGTAAGCAAGTATATAAATAAATGTAAATCATTTAAAGAAAATATGTCATAAAGATTTCCTATCAAGGATACCTGGAGAATAATACACAGATTTAACAAAATAAATAAATAAATTTAAGTGGTGAATATAATAATTAAATCCTCCACATAGTGCAATCACATCAAAATCATTATATTTAAAAAAAAAGATACTTGAAACACAGGAGCTTAACTATTGATAACTTAATTACTTAGTAAAAGTGTGCAGAGTTGTATAGCAATGACTAGAATAAGATCAAAAGTCAATCCACATTATGTTTTACCTACCCAAAACTTCAATTCCTAACTTTAGAAAAATATAATTAAAATTTCAAAACTATCACACATTTGTGACAACAGTTGAGCAAAGACCTGGGGGACTATCTGACTGGAAATACAACCTCTTCTTCCCAAAAGAGTTGTGTTTCATGCAATAGAATACCTTGAGAAGGCTAATTAATATTTCATTTCTAAGCCCCATATATTCATGATCCTACTAGGATCATTTCATCAACACACCTCTCAAAATTAAGCCAATTACCTTACATTTTATCAGTCTCCACAAGATCAGTAGGCATCTTGCTATTCACTATTTTGCTTAACTATTTCACTAAGCAATCTAAAACCCTCAGGGCTAGAGTCAATCAGATAGCTCAGGTATCCTCCCTGGTCCTGCTTTGGCCTTTCTGACCCAGCCTTAAGTCAGGACTTCAGAATAATGACAAATGAATTGTTTTCTTATAGGTAACTGGTAAATTTTCGACTACTATCAGATAGGATTCCACGAATTCTTGACAAAGAACCATGAATTTATACTGGGTTGTTAGTTAAAATTCTTTATTTAATGGTTGCATTCTCCTTCCCCTATCCCCTAAGCACAAACTGTCCAAGGGTAGCATACAAAAGAGGGTAGTAGGAAGTACTGGCTTTCAGTCACCAATGATCCATGATCAATTAGCAATATGTGATATGATGTAAGGGACATATATTCTTAAGTATATGGTACACATATTGAATAATAAATTCACCAAACTGTTTTATTTCACCACACTATTCACATATGTGCCTTCCATTGAAGATATGATGTATGCAAAGTATAGGGTATATGATTTATGATTTAGATACCAGCCCTAGGTAAGAGCTGGAGATATACTCAAACCTCCAGCCCTCTCTTCAGAGTCATTCACTCCTTAAGCGACAGGCAGGTGTAGCTCCTGGATTTTCCCTTTCCACCATCCTGCTTCATTGGTTTTATTTACCCTATGTTATTTGACACTTTTTTAGCCATTACTCCTTTGACCTTTTCCACCTAGAATTCTTGGTATTTTGAGGTGAGTGTGCGAAAACAGGTGTGTGTGTGTGTATGTGTGTAAACAGGTGTGTATGTGTGTAAACAGGTGTGTGTGTGTGTGTGTGTGTGAGAGAGAGAGAGAGAGAGAGAGAGAGAGGGAGGGAGGGAGGGAGGGAGGGAGGGAGGGAGGGAGGGAGAGAGAGAGAGGGAGAGAGAGAGAGAGAGAGAGAGAGGGAAATGAGAGTTTATAAGAGCATGTAGGGGGTGAACACATATAAAGTCATCTAGCACAGAATGCATAATTATAGAAGACTGTACTTCACATGAAAGAAAATCTCCATGCATGAAAAATATGAATCTGCCAACTGAATGCTTTCAGTTTTTAAATTGAAAATGAGGTTGGGATATATATTTATGATCGGGAGTATTGTGCTAAGATTTTATTTTGAAATTGTGAGCATTTGGCTTTGTATCCAGGAGCTTCCATGGTAACGAATAGAATATATCTTTTCATAATGATGTTTGAGTGACCTCTTGAAGTTTGAGGCCAAGGATAAAATATGTTACAAAAGTATAAGTCTAATTACCAATATTGGAGAATTTAAAGGAAAATTATCTAATATGCATATATTTAAGTTATATTAATATTTGTGGAGATTTTTTTTACAGAGTAAAAAGCATGTCTTATAATACTATTCTCTATTAACATGGAAAATGTAAGGTACTCAATCCTGCCGAGGTAATAAATCTTTCAAACAATTAAATATATTGCCTACAATTTTCTGATGGTTCAGTCATTACTAATATTTAAACCTAATGAATCCTTAGAAAAATTCAAAGGAAAGGAAAATTTTAGCTTAAACACCTTTGAAATAACTATAAACATCTTTCTACCAGCAATTTGTAGCTAAACATGACAGTCATCTCTATAAAAATTCATATTATATTAAAAATTAAATTAGAGCCAGCTAACTCAAATGGGATATCTCAACATTTACAATGTATAACTGATAGTTTATCTCCCAGATGGCAATGTAAAATCAGTCTTGTCTTTTAGTCAAATATATATATATATATATATATATATATAATCTCAAGTAAATGAGTGAATAATAGAATACTATAAATGTCATTAGAAATATATGTTAGTATAGCACATAGTAAGTTGTACCTTTGTTTAAAAGATGATTATCTATGAAAGTATATACTGCTATTAGTTTGGGAATTAGATTAATTATAGAGAGCTTGCATAGAAAGCAAAGACCCCGAATTTTGTCCTAAGCATCAATATACATTCCAACTTGTATATTATCTAAGAATGTCTAGCACTTGAAAATTCAGTGCTCAGCATCTCTTAAGACACTTAATGACTTCTGCAAAGAACCATTCTCTAAAATGAGGTGCATTCTCATGACACAGAAACTCAGCACAGATATTTAACAAGCTATTGTAGAGACTAAGCATTAAGGATACAACAAAAATGGTATTGCTTTCTAAGGTACATAGAAGAACAGCTCTCAGAAATGGCAACAATTTAAATGCTAGGAACACATTAGTTGACAACATAAACGGAATTTTGAGGAAGTGGTTTAGTTGAAGTTTCAATGCAGAACAATTATCCTGGATTATCCAGATAGACAGAAATCTGGACAAGAAAAATATTTCCAGTTCTTCAGGACAAAATATTATTGATCTTGCTCCATAAAACTGACTATACAGACTTTAATAAATGTTTTAATTACTATTAGTTAATGACTATTTATACAAAAAAATGTACTGTTTTGTCACTACTTGTTAGAGTAGGATTAGAAACTACTACAGCATGATGCATCCTTGACTTGATGCATGTGAGATAGAAGGGAAGCACATCTCCAGTATTCTTCTGTATTATTTTCTACCATATTTATTGAGACTGTGTCTCTTACTGAACTTGATACTATTTCAGGTAGATTGACTGGCCAGAAAGCTATCAGGATATACCTGTTTCCATCTTCTACCCTACCACATACACATAAAATGCTGGATTGAATTCTCACATTGCCATGCACAGATTTTGATGAAGGTTTGGGGATTTGGAATATACCTCTAGCTTTCCTAGCGAGCACTCTTTCTCATCGAGCTATTTTCCAATGTGCTGTCCATAATAGTTTCCAATTTTAAGTTTGCATGAGATCGCTGAGTGTGCAAACACGTGAGTCTTGGCATATAATCTGTTTCTTGAGCCTTTTTCAAATAACTGTTCACTTGGTTCTATTCTGATTTGTTCTTGTTCGATCTTATTCTGTTTCACTTTATTATCATGGCTTAGATGATTCTGTGTTTTACAAGGAGAGACAGGAAAGGGGTAGATCTAAATGGAAGAGAGGAGAAGAGGAACTAGGAAGAGTGTAGGGAAGAAATGCCATAACCAGGATATATTGTATAATAAAAATAAAACACTACATTTTCATGACAGTGACATAAGCAACTAGCCATTAAGTTGGAATGGAACCTTATAAAATGTGTCTTAGCATACCAAGACACTGCTCAATATGTTTTAACCATGATAATAATTTTACATAGGTTGGATTGTTTCTACATAATTATAAATTATCTGGTTATATTATTTCCTTCTGATTTCAGATTGTTCTGGTATTAGATACTGCATGGCCATGGGCACGGCATCCTATGAGCCGTGCTCATTCATCCTTTTCCTTTCAGGTTGTGCTTGACATTTTCTATTTATAACTAGGAAATAAATTCAGATAATTAATTAAAACCACTCTATATTCTTGACTAGTTAGTAAGTTTCAAAGAAAATTTATTGTTCTGAAATATATAATCAGTTAAAAAGTCAAAGTATTAGTACCTGCTCAATTTATTGTGTTTTAATTTATTTTGTTGATAGCCTATGAATATTGTGTTCAATATTTTATGGAATGCAGAACTGTGTGTAGTTAACATAAACAAAGAAATAAATAAATCAGCTGAGATGGTGGATTAAAGGGAGGGAAGCCATTATGAAATTCATAACCTGATCTCTCCGGTTAATTTATAGTTGCTACTATCTTCCATTCACATTTCATTTTAATAATGTGCTTTAATATAGTTACTTATTTTACATCACTAGTAAATATCTTTGACACAGTAAGAATTTCTGTTTATTTTATTCATATGTTATGAGTCAGAGATTTCATTTGGGAATTAAAAATTTGCTCAAAGTTAATAAAAAAGAAAATACATTCGTAAGCGAACTTTACTATTTCTTAAAACATCTAATTGCTCCCTGCATTCCGCTATCCTTACTACATTGCTCTCTTCCCTCCATTGCATTACACTTCTGTTCAAATAATTTTCAAGTATATGTCTATGAAGAGAAATCAGCTTACAGATGTTATGATATTTTAAATTTAAATATTACTGACTTTTCCTAGTACTCTAGTTAGCACTATTTAATACCATAGCCCTAGATCTGCTTATAATTTCTACAACCATCAATTAAAAAAGGATTAAATCAACATTCACCTTGACCTTCTACGTATATGAAAAAGAATTAGAATATACGTTTCAGGTGTCATTGTCTTAAATGTATATGAATAGGCAATACTTAATTTTAGTAATTGACTTAAGTTTTTCACAAAATAGTAAATGATAGATAATACCAATTTTTATATTTTTGAGATTATATTATTAAAATGGTTTCCTTGCTCATTTTTCCCTCCAAACACATTCATATACCTCTTCAACTTTCCTTCAAATTTCTGCCCCTCTTTTCCCTAATTTTCACTTATTAAAAAGTCAAAACACTAAAATTTTATATTTAAAACATTTTTCATTATAAGGCTTAACTTCTCTTTGCATTAAAATTACTGTATTTAGAAATATATAAAAATGTGAAAATACTATGTTTTAAGATTTAATTCATTCAAGAAAAACTAATTCCTAATTAGTCCTCCATCTCAAAATCAAACAAACAAACAAAACAAAAAACTTGAAATATCGACAATTTAAAAATGGGAATTTTAGTCAGCCTCTCCCAAATTGCCGTTTAGACGTGGAGTTCATTTATCTCAGCTTTTTATAGACATTTTATCACCACCTTTCCTTATGAGACATCTAATTAGAAATAGAGTCAAATTTCATGATTAAGCAAAAGCCTAACATGTAGGTAGAATTTTATGGTTTCTCTAATGAACTGTAAATTCATAGATCAACTGATGATGCTGGGGAAAGCAGACATGACTCATACATTTACAACAACACTCCTGTTCTGAATACTCAGAATATTATAGAAGGGGAGATTAAAAAAAAATTGTAAAGACCAGAGGACCAGAAAATCTGCTGTTAGATTGTGACACCTTGAGAAGACAGGGAAGCTTCAACCTTGACACTTCAACAATACGGGTGTCTAAAGAGGACCTAAAAAATGAGATCTATAGACTTGCTGCCATGGTAGCGTGATATCCCATCTGTATGATCTATAAGGAACTAAAAACTGCAGAGAGAGCAAACAGTTTTCTTCAGATAAGTCCCTAACATGTGATCCAGTTCTAAGCAGCCAGCCCTAAAATCATATACATAAAGTAAACAGAGTCAGCATGTTATATTTAAATACTTATGCATTTATACAGGCATATAACAATAACAATTAAAAAGAGGCCATGATTTTGACAGGGAGTGTGCATGTATGTGGGGTTATACAGACGTGGTAGAGGAGGAGAGAAAAGGGGAGAGATGTAATCATACATTAACAAAAATGATAACTAAAATATTAATGGATATATGATAACATTGTTTCTATTTATATTGAAAGTGAAACTGAGGGGGTGGCAGTAAGAGTTTTTAAACTAAAATGATCAAATTAAAGCTTCTTAAGTCATAAGTGATCCACCTTTTCACAAACATTGCATTTGTGATACTTTCTGTAATTCCACAATTCATTTTGTAAAACCAATTCAATCTAATGTTCCAAAAGCAATTCAAGTTATATTTCCATCATTTCTCATACCACTCATCCTTCAGATAATCACTCTAAGTCACTGTGGCAATTCCATTAGCATAGCCAAGTTTTATATTACTAAAAAGCCATCAAACTCAATTGTTTCTTTTAGCCAGATTTTGTGATTCACAGGGGTTACAAAAACATTTTTTCTCTTTTGATGAATATGCAAAAGTATTTTTAATATTTATCCCTTATTACTATTTTGAAATATCCCTATGAAACCAGAGATTGTTTTAAACTATGATGCAACCAAACATACAGCATTGTCATAAAGCAAAAACAGGGACACAGGTAGAAGGAAGATGGTGCAGTCAGACATAAAGCCTCCTTTCTATGAGACTGTAGACACATTTACTTTGGATTATACTTTCAGTTGCTTGTAGACATCATACTCTAAATAATTCTGAATGGTTTTGTATACTCTAATAACTCCATATAGATAATAAGTCTTTTGCAACATATGGTGGGTGACAGTCTTAAATATTCTCAAATATTATTTTTACTAAATATTCAACATATTTACATTTAAAATATATTCTATAACTTACCAATCTTCCTGTGTTCATAGCTTGTCTGTAATTTAGAAAATTCATAGCAAGTAGCATCATTATTTATTCAAATGGTTCCTTATTTGACAGATACTATATAATTAAAGCATTTAAATGAAAGAGAGTAGGTCACTACCGTTTGTTAGTATAGCATAGATTTTATTTTCAACCTTGAAGTATAATGTGAAAATTAAGAATAAGGAAAGCACATGTATTTGCTGAATTTATTCACCTGTAAAAATCTTGTTTTTTCTACTTCAGTAAGTAATAGCCTGTGTTTCCTATATTAGTGCATAGAATCTAAATAATTTCTTTCATCTACCATAGCAACAGTAAAAGACAAACATTTATAACTTATATATCCTAGAAAGTGTTTCAGTGCCATCTTTTCAATATGGCTTGATGGGATCTTAATGGCATGAGATAAGGAGCAGAGGGCATTAAGCCAGAATTGTGAGCTTGGATTTGAGTTTTGCTGTGTGCAAAATCTGGAAAGCATAACACACTAGTTAACTATTCTCTGCTCCAGTTTCCAATTTGCAAAATGGTTTAGCAGGAATATTAAACTTTAACAGATGGTTTGAGCTTGAGATGAAGTCAAGCATGTGAAGTACATGGGAAACATGTATTTATAATTTTACAGTCTATTTGTCATTTTTATCCCCATATTGTACAATAATATAGTGAGTAGATTGTTTCTCAAACCATTAAGATGGAAAAACTCTGTAGGAGATAGTGTCAGAATCTTAGGAACTAAAAAAGAAGTGATATGAAATGTTCAGAGATTCATAATGGTTAAAACAAGGCCAAAATTTATTTAATCTGAAAATTTTTAATAATTTAACTTCAAAGCAGTATCAGACCAAATGGAAATAAAAAGAATTGTTAAATACATAAGATTTAATTAAATTGAAAAGGGGCAGGGATAGCCCTGTCTCATTCCTGATTTCAATGGAATCCCACTGACTTTTTCTCTATTTAAGATAAAGTTGGTCATAGGTTTGTGATATGGAGCCTTTACTGCATTGAGATGTGTTCTCTTCAGTCCTATTCTGTCTAGAACTTTTATCATGGTGGTTTGGTGCATTCTGTCAAGCATTTTTTTTTTGCTTCTATTGAGATGATAATGTGACTTTTATATTTAAGTCAATTATATAATCTAGTTTATATGTTGACTTACATAAATAGACTCATACCAGCATCTCCAAAATAAACCAACTTGATCAAGGTAGATATATATTTGGGTATAGCCTTGGAAGAATTTTATTGAGGGTTTGAAGAACAGCTTATATTTCTAGTTTGCTGTTGTTCTGTAAATCTTGAAGTGATTGAATTTATATTCTCTGAGAAGATTATAAAAGTGTGTGGATAAGAGTAATGGCAGTCATCAGCAGTGTTGAGACAAACAATATCCTAACAAAACCAAGTAACCTCCTCTGATTACTAAATCCCAAGAATGCAGACATTCTGCACTCTTCCCCAGTTAGGATCATACAGTCTGATGAGGAACCTGGATTAGGAAATTTGCAGTAAGGTAATAAGAAATAGAACATCAGGTTGTAGACAGAGGCCCCTCCTTGACCTCCCATGACTCTTTACCCAATATCAAGCTACAGGAAAACACCAAACAAACAAGTCAGATCTTACACATGAGTCCTGTTTTGAACTCTATGGAATTCTACAGCCATTTTTACTTTTTAGTGTTTTTTTTTTATTCTTCAAAAAAAAAAAAAAGAAAAGAAAAAGGAGACAGAGACCTTTTGATAACACAGAGCATAGAAATAGAAGGAAGTGTTTAAAAATAATTGTCTTGGCTACCTTTGACATAATATAAAAGCATTTTCCTGATGTAAAAGTACATTAAAATTAGAAAACAAACAATCAAAAATCACAAACAACAAAACAAACAAACAAAAAGGAACATAGTTCTTAGAAGTAGTAGACATTCAATGGAAAAGAAATCAGGACAAGTATTTAGAAAGAAATATGAATTTTCCCCAAAATAATTTCCTAAAATGAGTCTTTTTACCAAACAATCAAGCCCTACGAAAGGGTAGGAAACTTATCTAGAGCCAAACACTAATGCAGTTCTGACTAGATTCCAGCCAGGGAAGCAGGTAGGCTAACTAAAAAAGTCTCCTTCCTGTCCTTCTAATTTATCCTCCCTCCAGTCTCCCAATCAGCTCTGCAGGGGACCACTTGAAGGGGTCTTTTCCTCCCCCACTATACTTTGTCCTCATCTCCAGTGCATCACGCAGAACTTCTCCTTCAATCTTTTTCCCCCAGCTAATCATTGCCTTATCGCAATTCCTAACTCCAGTGAGTACTCTGTGGTAACCCACTAGCCATGCCTGCCATAGAACTGTGCAAGACAGCAGGTGAGTCAGCTTCAGATCTTCCTTTTCCTTCTTCTCCGCCATATCCAATCACAAGGTTTCATCCTCTGTTGCAAGCCACCTTTAGTGGCCTCTCCTTCCTATCTGCTGTGATGCCAAGGGGACTAAACATATCCTGGTAAAACATTATTTTCCTTCTGAACACGTAAGAACTTCCCAGCCAATCCTCATTTTTAAGTATCATCTTCCGATACCAAGAAATACATTGTACCCAGAAATCCCAGTGGCCAGACCTAATAAGATCTCCAAAATTCTCTATCAGGCAATGCACAGCCTCCACACTCTTCGAAGAACCAGATACTGAAACAAAAACCAATGAAGTAAAACACCCACTAAAGACAAAATACCAGCATCTGGAATTACAATCACCCCAAATTCAGGTGCCTAAACACAAGTTTAAAACCACAATAACAGCCAAGATAGTATGGCTTCACTATGAAGACATAAACATTGGAAGAAATCAATAAAATGGTATAAGGTCTGAAAGTAGAAACAGAATGATTAAAGAACACAACTTAAATGAGATCTAGAAATGAAAAGATTTTTAGGGACTGGAATAAGAATCTGAAATAAAAGCCTCACGATCAGAATACAGGAGACGGAAGGTATTAAAGACAGAATCAAAGAAATGAATACGTCAGCCAAGGAAAATGTTAAATTAAAAATTTCTGGGCATGAAACATCCCAGAAATACAAGGCACCATGAAAACACCATAGTTAGGAATAATAGGAATCCAGGAAGAAGAAAACCAGATCAAAGGCACAGAAAATTTTTAACAAACTCATACTGGAAAAATTCCTAACCTAATGAAAGAGATGTGTATAAAGGTACAAAAAACGTAAAAACAACAAATTATTAATTTTAAAAGCTCTGTAGAGATCCAGTCTGGGCCTTTTATCAGCATGTAATGTCCACCCAAGGACGGGCACTATAGGTGATGAGAGTCTTTGGACCTCTAGCAGACTCTGCCACTGACATTCTGTTAAACTATGTTTTCATCTTCTGTTGGTCACACAGCACAGGTGACAGATAGGAATTATAAATATTTCACAAAACAGACAAAATGATAAAAATGGAAAAAGGAAGAATTAAGAACATCTAGTATAGAATTCCAACATCTGAATAGAACAAAATACAAAAACACAATTTAATTAATATAAACTAAGAAATCATCAACTGAATAATCATAATTTAAAGAGAGCATAATGGCTTATACTATCTTATATGTATCAGATATGTAGGAGAAATTTATATACATTTGAGGAAAGTCTGAGCTACATTGTGAGTTCTAGGCCATCGTGAACTACAAAGATAAAACTAAATAAGACAGAATGAAAATTAATAACTGTAAAAGAGAATAAAGGCAAGTAAATTTTGGAGTACTCACATTTAAATGGTTTATCTGGAACTCAATACAACAGGCTAACATCATTGTTTAAGCATTATATAATAAGTAAGAGTATCTTAGTTGAGCAAAATTTTATTTACAAAAGAAACAAAATATCTTGTCTGTCTAACATCACACTGGCAAGAAGATGTCAGTGAATGATTTTTGATTTTATGAATAAAAATTATGTCCTATCTAGACCATTTCAGCCAATCCAAAGTTGAGAACTTCTTAAACATGTCAATCAACTATGGGAGAATGATGAGTATTTTCAGGCATAAGACTTGAGCTTTTAATAGACTCTTCCCCAGGAAGTGAATCGAATATGTCCTGAAGAAATACACCTAAGTGAGAGACAACAGCAAGATAAAGAATACTGGAGATTCACCCAGGAGAGAAGACAGAATACCTCCAGATGGAAAGCGATATCCAACTTGGCAACTCTATATAAAGCACAGTAAACTGGGGTAATAAGAATCCTTCTACCGGTAAAACAGTGCCACAACCATAGCCAAATGAAAACTATAGAAATATTTATTTTTCCAGTCACTGAATATAGGAGAAACACCGACACACACAGAGACACAGACACACACACACACACACACACACACACACAAATAAATAAATAAATACATAAATAAATAAATATTCTGACAGAGTCAAACAGTTCTAACATATGAACAAAGAATTTTCTAGGTTGTCAAACACACACACCATTTGTAAGTGACATTATGAATTTGTAATATGATTCATTCAGAAGTCACAGATAAAAAATAGTAAGAGATATGAAGACCTGAGCAGGTGAAAGCTAATTGTATAATTATAATTTTCGGGATATGAATGGAAAACGGTCATTGCATAAAATTATTCTTTGACCGGAAAAAGAAGGGCCAAGATGGCCTACTATAAATCACCTTCATTTAACAAAATTAACTAAATATAATGAAGCAGAAAGCAATGCAGCAAAGGAGTTGGCTACGGAAAAAACCTACCCTTGCTTACCATAGCAGGATCCGAAGCATAATGGCACAGATGACAAGTGAAGAACTATTAACATTCTTATTTCTTGAGAAATGTAGAGATTTTTTTAAAAAGCCAGTAAAACAGTTACAAAATAGATTATAGTTCTATAAAATGAAAGGAAAGAGAACAGAATTATAAGATTTATTTAGTCACTAGATGCTGAGAAAGCATTTGACAAAATTCAACATCCCTTCATGATAAAAGTCTTGGAAAGATCAGGAATTCAAGGCCCCTACCTAAACATAGTAAAAGCAATTTACAGCAAACCAGTAGCCAACATCAAGCTAAATGGAGAGAAACTTGAAGCAATCCCACTAAGATCAGGGACTAGACAAGGTTGCCCACTCTCCCCCTACCTATTCAATATAGTACTGGAAGTCTTAGCCAGAGCAATTAGACAGCAAAAAGAAGTCAAAGGGATACAAATAGGAAAGGAAGAAGTCAAAATATCGCTATTTGCAGATGATATGATAGTATACTTAAGTGACCCCCAAACTTCCACCAGAGAACTCCTAAACCTGATAAACAACTTCAGCAAAGTGGCTGGTTATAAAATCAACTCAAACAAATCAGTAGCCTTCCTCTACATGAAAGATAAACAGACTGAAAAAGAAATTAGGGAAATGACACCCTTCACAATAGTTGCAAATAATATAAAATACCTTGGTGTGAATCTAACCAAGCAAGTGAAAGACCTGTATGACAAGAACTTCAAGTCTCTGAAGAAAGAAATTGAAGAAGATCTCAGAAGATGGAAAGATCTCCCATGCTCAGGGATTGGCAGGATTAATATAATAAAAATGGCCATCTTGCCAAAAGCAATCTACAGATTCAATGCAATCCCCATTAAAATCCCAACTCAATTCTTCACAGAGTTAGAAAAGGAAATTCTCAAATTCATATGGAATAACAAAAAACCCAGGATAGCGAAAACTATTCTCAACAATAAAAGAACTTCTGGAGGAATTACCATCCCTGACTTCAAGCTGTACTACAGAGCAATAGTGATAAAAACTACCTGGTATTGGTACAGAGACAGGCAGGAAGATCAATGGAATAGAATTGAAGACCCAGAAATGAACCCACACTCCTATGGTCACTTGATCTTTGACAAAGGAGCTAAAACTGTCCAGTGGAAAAAGGACAGCATTTTCAACAAATGATGCTGGTTCAACTGGAAGACAACATGTAGAAGAATGAAAATTGATCCATTCTTATCCCCTTGTACAAAGCTCAAGTCTATGTGGATAAAGGACCTCCACATAAAACCAGATACACTGAAACTAATAGAAGAGAAGGTGGGGAAAAGCCTCGAATACTTGGGCACAGGGGAAAAGTTCCTGAACAGAACTCCAATGGCATATGGTCTAAGATCGAGAATTGACAAATGGGACTTCATAAAATTGCAAAGTTTCTGTAAGGCAAAGGACACTGTCAATAGGACAAAACGACAACCAACAAATTGGGAAAAGATCTTTACCAATCCTTCATCTGATAGAGGGCTAATATCCAATATATACAAAGAACTCAAGAAATTAGACTCCAGGCAACCAAATTACCCTATTAAAAAATGGGGTATAGAGCTTAACAAAGAATTTTCAACAGAAGAAACTCGAATGGCCGAGAAGCACCTAAAGAAATGCTCGGCATCCTTAGTCGTCAGGGAAATGCAAATCAAAACAACCCTGAGATTCCATCTCACACCAGTCAGAATGGCTAAGATTAAAAACTCAGGTGATAGTAGATGCTGGCGAGGGTGTGGAGAAAGAGGAACACTCCTCCATTGTTGGTGGGACTGCAAGATGGTGCAACCACTTTGGAAATCAGTCTGGCGGTTCCTCAGGAAATTGGACATAGCATTACCCGAGGATCCAGCTATACCACTCCTAGGCATATACCCAGAAGATGCTTGAACATATAATAAGGACATATGCTCAACTATGTTCATAGCAGCCTTATTTATAATAGCCAGGAGCTGGAAAGAACCCAGATGTCCTTCAACTGAGGACTGGATTAAAAAAATGTGATATATTTACACAATGGAGTATTACTCAGCTATTAAAAACAATGAATTCGAGAGGTTCCTAGGTAAATGGATGGAACTAGAAATTATCATCCTGAGTGAGGTAAGCCAATCACAAAAGAACACACATGGTATTCACTCACTGATTATTGGATATTAGCCTAGAACCTTGAAATGCCCAAGATGCAACTCACAGGCCACATGAAGCCCATAAAGAAGGAAGACCAAGTGAGGGTGATTCGGTCCTTCTTAGAAGGAGCAACAAAATACTCAAGGGAGCAAATATGGAGACAAAGTGAGTGACAGAAACTGAAGGAGGGGCCGTCTCAAGACCACTCCACCTGAGTATCTATCCCATGTGCAATCACCAAAGGTAGATGCTGATGTGGAAGACAGGAAGTGCATGCTGATAAGAGCCTGATATGGATATCTCCTCAGAGGCCTTCAAGAGTCAGACATATTCAGAGGCAGATGCTCACAACTAGCCATTGAACTGATCATGGGGTTCTCAATAGAGGAGTTAGAGTGAAGACTGAAGGAGCTGAAAGGGTTTGTGGCACCATGAGGAGAGCAACAATACCAACCAACCACAGCTCCCAGGGTCTAAACCACCAGCCTGGGAGCACTTAGGGGGGGATCCAGGGCTTCAGCTGAATATGTAAAAGTGGAGGGCCCTGCTGGGCATAGGTGGAAGAAGAGAACCTTGACCTCATGAAGGCTGGATGCCCCAGGGGGTGGGAATTTTGAGGGTGGGGAGGTGGGAGTGGGGGGGTGTAGATAGAGGTTACATCCACAGAGAAGAAGGAGGAGGGGCGAGGGGATTGGGGGTTCCGAGGGGGTGGTGGGGGATGGGGTAAGGGGACAACATAGGAAATGTAAATAAATCATCCAATAAAAAAAAAGAAAAAAAAAAGATTTATTTAGAATCATAAGAACCTTTGGGGGGGTCATATATGAAACCTGCTTTGAGCCGGTCGGTGGTGGCACACGCCTTTAATCCCAGCACTTGGGAGGCAGAGACAGGCGGATTTCTGAGTTCGAGGCCAGCCTGGTCTACAGAGTGAGTTCCAGGACAGCCAGGGCTACATAGAGAAACCCTGTCTCAAAAAACCAAAAAAAAAAGAAACCTGCTTTGATAAATTATGAATAAATTTGTGAGTAGTAAATATATATGAAGTAAATATATATGTAATTATATATATAATTAAATGTATATAAAGTAAATATATGTATAAACTATTTATAAAGTAAATATATATACAGTAAATATATATACATTAAGTAATATATATTAAAAGTAAATATATACATATAAAGTATATATATAAACATTCATTAAATTCTTTCTGAAATTTCTAGAGTAACCAGCAAACACTGACAGTTCAAAGATATTTATATTCTTACCTAGTCACAGGTATTGTGTAAAGGAGAGTGTTTAAGACTTCTAACCACAGAGCTGGGCTATACCATCTACATTTCTAACCTCACAAATCTGTCTTCTAATGAGATATTGTTCCTTGTTTTTTTAAAACAAGACTGTATCCCACGCATAGTGAATATCCCCTTTCCATCCAAAATAACAACACAGAAGTTATGAAAAAAAAGACATCCACAGCCTTTTTCATTGATTAAAAGCCACATTTTGCTTTGAGAATACAGTGATATGAAACTGTAATAAAAATGATCAAGTCTTATAAGTGACAGCTACTATTTTTGAGAGTTTATGATGCCTAAATTTAGTATCCCTGGTAATTTCTCTAGGGATAGCCCCAATATATCTATATAGATGGATTTATAAGAAAACAAATGAACTAGAAATATAAACTGTGTTCATTCTATTTTTCTTTGTGGTGCTATAGACTCTGCCAGCAAGAATATTATCAGCAGAAATAATCTAACAAATTCCACAAGACTGAGGCACATAAACCTCAGTTATTAAATAAATATAGTATCCTAAATTACTTCTCCAGAAATTGTCTTTTGTCTATACATTTCTGTTATGATTGATGTATTTTTAAGGTTTTTTTAATACATGTGATAAAAATTATACCCTTGTGTATGTATATGATATTTAAGTCTATGTATGTTATAATAGTATATATAATATATAATACAATATATAAGTATATAAGTGCAGTTTTGGCACTACTTAGTAAATGATATTATCCTTTGAATATAGTGTTTTCATTGCTAGTAAAACAGAATAAAGTTACTCAAAATCAGTTATTTCACTACCATAAAGAAAAATGTGATTATACAATTGTCAAGAATTATTTCAGGTTTATTTTGTTTAGTTTTAATAAATAAACAAAGAATGTAATTTATAGTTACTATCTTGAAGACTATGGATACTTGATACTTGAAAGCATCTGTGATCTTTATACAGTGGAATCTTGCATCAGCCTCTTTTTTTTTCCCCTGGATTTACTGATATAAAGACTCTTATCACACAATGTAAAGGTGCTTGTGACCAAGCATAGTAACCTGATTTTAATCCCTGTGACTCACAGTCTGGCACCAAAAAAAACTTGAAACTTACCTTCTAACCTCCACACAAATGTGATAGCATGTGTGCTACCCCATCTGAATGAATGCATGAATGAATGAATGAATGAATGAATGAATGAATGAATAAATGTTTAACATTTTTTTAAAATGCCATAATTTAAACCATGTGTTACCCTAATTCAAGGGCCAAGAGTAAAAGGAGTCATGGCAGTAAGCTAAGATGAAGAAGCCTGGGTGATCTGAGGAAAGTCAAGTATGGCTTACAACATGCCAGGGAAGAAAGTTTATTAAGTAGAAGGAAGGATCAACTGTCAGTGCCCCAGATGCAGCATCCTGCATAGATAGAAAAACCATCGTGGTAGGAGAAGAACACTGACAATTTAAGCCATCAGGGCAAGGAGTGTTGGGGGTGTGGCCTCACTTTCTATGTCATCACAACAGCTCGAATTCCTGTCACTGATATGTCCCCCAGAAAGCAATCAAAATTATTAAATTTATTTGTTGTTGTCATGATTTGAAACTTTAGAAGGGGCTGATGCAAGATTCTACGGTATAGAGATTACAAATGCTTTCAAGTATCTTAAAATAGATAGAGCAATTTTCCACAGTAGTCACTGGCCAATATGTCTGCAATGATATAATTGAAAACCCTTTGGTAAAGGACTAATTTAATATATCCTAGTTCTTCAGAGTTTATGAGGCATGTAGTTGAAGTCTTATGGAATTGCATAGCTAGTTCATTTACCAGATCATGTTTAATTATTATTCTATTTCTGATTATCTCTTTACCACAAGTAAAACGATTACAAGAGACTAAATTCCCTCCCCCCTAAACTCCCTGTGCATATAAAAGTACTGGGTGGATTAATTCATTTATAGTCATTCTTGTAATTTTTAAATGAATGCCCCCCAAGAATATATGTATTTTAGTTCATATTTTAAGAACATGTAGTATATTATAGTTTCATTGAATAAATTTTCTTTCTTGAACATGAAACTGGAAAATTTAATCTAATTGAACTGGCAAAGCCTATTAAAAGTAATTTATAGGACAAAGTCAACACAGTTAAACTTTGTTCTGAAAACCTAAAGAAAAAAATCAGACCATCATTATAAGAAATAAATTTTATCAAAGATAATTAAATCATGCTGTGTAATTGCCAGACTATCATGCTTCCTTTGGGAGAATATACTAACTGAAAAATGTTTTGAATTTCTTTTATATACCAAAAGAAACTTAGACTTGGTCTTTTAATTAAACTCTCTGAAGATTAAAAATGAATATAAAAAATGAATCAACATGAACTTGAGCCTATGAAACTGAGAAACCAATAAATACTTCTGCTCTGGAAGCTCCTTGTAAAATAATTTTAATTCCATATCATACAGGTTTTATCATAGTGTTCAACTCAATCTTTCCTCTGTACTGCAAAGGTATCTTGTCTCCAATGATAACTTCCCAGAGCAGTGAATAAACAGTCAGAGTGTCTTAGAATAAACACGTTGAATATATTTATTCTAAGCTGTTTTATTTTTCCTTTAAAATCCCTTGCTTCTATAGAGAAAGGCTATTTTCTAAAAATTCAGTCAGTTGTACACAATCTATTATTCCTATTTTTAAAAGGGTAAAAACTACCAAAAGAAATATGTAAAGGTGATGCTATAACTTGATATGCTACAAGTTTCAGCTGTATACTGAACAGCTAGTTATATTTACTCTTAGTAGTGTGAACTAACACACACACACACACATACACACATATATAATTTGAAATGTAAACTTGCAAAAAAAGATTTTAACTAACATATGATGCTTCTCACGATTGTGTCTGTCAGGGGTTACCATTGTCATATCGCCAGGTTATTGCTCTTGAAGCTTTGTGTGACTTGGTGTGCTGTAATAAAAGTGCATATGGCAGGATTTCCGTGAGATGCTAAACAAATAGTAAATGATTTTGCTAAAACACAAAGTCACAGAATTACTGTAACCAACCTACATCAACCCACATGCTGTGCTGTTCCTTTTCTATACAATAAATTTTGAGTTACAAAGGAATGCATATGTAATGGATATTTTTAAAATTGCTAAAAATAATTTAATTTATTATTTTTTATAATTTACATTCTATAATAACTTTCCCTTTTTTCTAGAAAAATTCATGGCCCCAAATTTTATCCTATTTTGGGAAAAACGTAGCCTAATATGTTTGTTTAATATAGATTAGGGAGGTGGACAAATGTTTTCATGGTTGAAAGCACTGGCTAATCTTCCTGAGTACACCCAGATTGAATTCCCAGCACCTATAGGTGACTTACTTACATATATAATTGAAGTTCTATATGACCTCATGCCTTCCTCTGGCTTCTCACTGTGTGTCCAGGAACATATATTATGCCCAGACATGCATGCAGGTAAACATTCATACACATAAATTAACTTTCTAAAATAATTTTTAGAAGAAAGATGTGATGGAAGAATGATTACTTTGAAAGGCACTGGGTATGGCAGGAAGCTTATCGGAATAGTAAGTTTTCCTCTTTTTTTATTTGTTAAAATTTCATACATATAAACAATATGTCTTATTTAAAATTCATTCCACTCCCACCCTTCAGTGTGGGTATACATCTCACCTCTTCTTCCTTCAAGTTTCATGCACTTTGTTGTTATTGTTGTTATTGTTGCTGTTGTTGTTGTTGTTGTTGCTAGCTCCCAGAGTCTGCTGAAAGTTTCTGTTATGTGAATAGGTATAGGATAACTGCACATAAGAACTGACAGCAGCTCTGACTGCTTGTATAAGACCTGCACAAGATGAAGCCAACCAGCATTACTCTATGAAACAAGAGAGAGCCCATTAAACTCCCCATATGGCTAAGGAGTTATTGGCAGTTGAAGGCTACCAAGACAGGGAAATTCCTTCTGTCTCAGTAATTCAGGCCCTGATACATAATGTTTCCAATGTTCATAAGAATACAATTAAAGTGTAACAGCACTTAGCAACAAAAAATTAAGCTAACAGATAATACATTGTTAAAAAGATAAAATATTATAAAATTTTCAGAGAAGTTTAATTATCGTAGAATTGACAGAAACAACAGGTAATTCACTTATCAGTGGATATTATTACAGACCCAGTGAAGTCAGATGAAGAGCAGATTTCTAGAGGGGATGCATAGAGCTCCAAGGGAAGGGGAAATAGAATAGACATTATAAGTTGTTTGAGGGCTTGTGAGTATAGGAGCAGGAAGGATGTAAAGGAAATGAATGGAGAAAGAGATTGTTGGGAGAGTAAGTTAGAATTGTCGGAAAGGGGGCGTGGTCTAGACACATATTACAATAGAATTTTTCTGGGATATATGGAAATGACCCTAGTAAGGACTTCTAGTAACAGAGGATACAGAGTCTGAACTAGCCCTGTTCTGTAGCCAAGTTCCAGTGGTGGTACTGAGATATATTTCTTTGAGTCATTGGCCAATAGAGTTCCCTGAAGATCCCTAAACAACACATACTGACAGTAGGGCAGCTGGTTACTCTCTGAAAGTTGACAGCAGGCCCCTCTTCTGAATATATCTACACAGCTCACTGAACACAGAGAGACTGAACTGACGTGGGCATGGAGCTTTCACCCCTATGTTCTATTCTCTTTAGCATGGGAAGGGTATTCTGAAGGTTATTGAAAAAAGTAGCATGGAGAGCATCGCGACTATAAAACCCTCCACCTACAATATCTGCCTGCATGATGTGCAGGGGCAATGGTGGTATAGGACCATGGGAGTGGCCAACCAATGTTTTCTTTACCTTGAGAGCCATTAGCCAAAAGGGAGCTCATCCTAGATGGCCACGAACTATTGACAGAGACCTCAGAAATCATTAGCAAAACAAAAATTTTCTTTATATATACTGTGGGAAGTTCAGCTAACCAAGACACATTAGAAGAATCATTAATAGCTGATTTCCCTGATTGTTCAGTAACAGGTAAATAACTGGTATACGTGATGAGCACATCCTTTGATACATTAAAGTCATTTAAACTTGGATTAAACTTAAATTGAAGGTACTTTTCTAGTCACTATGTCCTTTAAATTTAAGTAGAATGTAGTCATGAGCAATGTTAACTGGTGAAGACAGAATATCCTAATAAGAAGACTTAATCCTTCTTTAAATAAGAAGGAAATAGCACAAATTAAACATGTGTGCTAACAAAAATATGATAATTTAATGTTTTCTTTAATAAAATGATTCTGGAATCTTTTCAAAATACATTTTTCAACATAGTGCAAATACACAGTTACACAAGTAAAATTTGCTATGTGCAAAAATTTCTAATATTGAAATAAGGCAAAACCTATTTCAGTATTGTAAAAACTACTCCACTTAAAAATAATGTCTGTACTATCTAGCATTTAGTGCTTACCAGCAGTGTTAGATACTAAGCTAAGCTCTTTAAAGGTATTTAATTTCAATTTAGTTAATTTCATTCTAATTATACAATGAATGCCATATTATACTAATTTGATGGATGATGAATGCAATGTTTACAGAGATGACACATCTTGTCTGAGCCTACCAATTCATACAAGGTTGGTTAGCAGTTCTTCATGTGCTTGGATTGAAGTACAAAGCTCCTTTAAAATGTCTAAGCTGAGGTTATGACTGGTCTATGCGGAAGTCCTCAAGTGATGTATTTAGCAGTCAGATCTTCAAGGTCCAAATGGGGATTAAATTTACTCTGGCCACCCGGAGCATGGAGAACGTGGTTCCACCAGGCCTTGTCCTTCTCCTCAACTCTCTCTGCCTTGCTCAAAAACATTAGATTACATTCTTAAAGCTAGCCACCAAGGTCTATTCCCTTATTTGGACAATTCTTCATCCTGAGACTGACTAACAAGTTCTAGCTATCAAAGTGGTGAAGTCCAGAAATCAAAAGTCCCCATTTGCTCATCTAATTAACATGCTCAATTAAAACTTAACACCTCATCTTAACTCATAGTTTCCCTTTGTACTTTTATGAACCACCATTTTTCTATGTTTACTTCCCATTCCCAGGCACTCCTTTGTCCTCTGGGATAAATGCCTTCCCCCCTCTCCCTTGTTATCTTTCCCCTTTCCTTCATCTTCATGTACAGGAGTATTTGTCTCTTGTTCTTTTCACTCTGTCCCTCTTGGGCAAATAAATCACCTGTGTGCTAAGAATTTGGTATTTTAGTTTGGCACCAACCTAAAACATGTAGGCTCATGAATTTACTAAATCATACCAATCACAGTGAACTACCTCCTAAATTCTATTGTCCTCCCAGGAGACTTTTCCAAGTTAATAATAATGACTGATACATACAAACTCAATACAAATAAGTTTTAAGCATGTAAATTCTCACTGATACCAGACACATTTCCGGTACTCAGAAATAGCCATTGTTTTCTGTGGTGAAGACATGAAGTTTTATTATCTTATTTTCATAGAAGTTTTACTTCAAATCACTGTCAACTTGAATGTCTAGAATCAGGGAAAATAATATGATCTTTCTCAACAAATTGACTGACATTTTCCTAACATGTATGACTCATGTAAAGGAATTTTAATCCATCAACATGACTTCTCTGAAAAGGGATCACATCCAAAGACATTCTAGGTCTATGAGATCTGGCTGCAATGCAGACATGTCCTGGATTATAGTATGACCTGGGTGGAATACAGACACTAATTTATTATAAACCTTTAATCCCAAACAATAAATGTAAGGTTAGTTTATAGAAGGAAGCAGCCATATTTAAAAGTGACATCTAATTGAAGGACAGACAAAGTGATGAATTGGAGAAAGATTTGACAGAGTGAGTCAGAAGAAAGAGAAGGCAGTATTACTGGGACAGTTTTATAAAGATAGGTTACAGGTAGTCACAGAATAAGCCAGAGAAGATTAGAATAGATTGCAAGAATTAGTTGAAGGCCCAGCAGAGAAACACTGCTTGCCTCAATACAGAAGCTAAGTGAAGCCAGATTAAATCAGTCAGCTTGGAGAGGAGTTTGAGCCAGAACAGCTGAGTTGAAGCATCCAGCCTTAGTTCAGAAAGAACTAGGGCTCATTCAACAATAAGCCTCTAAGACAGCAATTACTTCAGGCAAATGAAAGATATACTTTTACAAACCAGTATGACAGAAACAGCATTAGAACTATACATTGGAACAAAATACAAAGCAGCACTTTTATCTTTAAAGTCATAAACTAGAAAATATGACTGTGCTAGGCAGCAATATTCAGTTCCAAATGACAATGACCCACTCCAAACTGACATAAGTAGAGAAAGTAAATGCACATGAATGTGGTTTCAGAGGAATCCTAACAGAATCTTTATGTATTGGTAGAACTATGTTTACATTTTTCTTAACTTGGAAAAATCTGTAAGGAAAACCAATTTGTAAGATAGCATGAAGTCAGTAGATACCCAAAGCCCTACAATGGAAGTGTGAGAGGCTTCTTTGTAAGATGGACCCAGAAGACAGTGTTAATTTCCTAACCAGGGATCTTCCAGGATAACTATGTATCAATGTTGATATTTTAAGCCTTTCCTTTTTCTGTATTCTTTCTACACTGTTGCTTTATTCATAGCTTTCTATCATGAACCTCTAAAGCTAATTTTTAAATCTTAAAAATCAAATATAAAATTATATCACAGATTTTTTTCTTGTTATATTTGGATGCCTTTACCATCAGAAAAGTTGGTTTCCATTGTAGTACCAAATATTTTATTAAATGTGTTTTTAGTAATTCTCCTGAAATTTCACCCATAGGTAGCAGAAATATATGTATATATATTTCCCCTATTTTTTTTCTCTTTCTCTATTTGATTCTTGTTTTCTTCTCCACTTTTCTTCTCATTCCCTGATTTTTTTCTTTCTACTGTTCTATTTCTCCTTTTCTCTCATATATATAAGCATATAAGCATACATATTTATATATGCACATTATATCAATAGATGTATGCATTATATGGAATATATGCATATGTGTTTATAGTTCAAATTGAAAATATATATATATACAAGAGAAAAACAGGTTTAAAATAAATATGCAGCAATAACACAAACTAAAGTGTCTTTCCACCTTGGCAGGGATCAGGAAAATGAAACAGTAGGTCTCTTGTTTGTAACAATTATTTAAGTTGTCATCTTCTCTACTTCTGTCACAGATTTTAAAAGATGATCAGAAGTAACAAATCATTTGACTGGAAGTGACACAAAGACAAGTTTGTTCAATCTCAATTCTTATCCCAGTTCTTCTGTTTAACTTTTTAAAAGACCCTATTCATGCTTTGGGGAATTCAATAAGAACAGAAATAAAAATTACCATTATCGTATTTGTGCTCACTCACCCTGTGGAACCTTTAGGTTTTAAAAGTAAAATGTTTCAGGTATTGAGACTAGGATAAAAATAAAATGTTCTTTCTATTGGTCTTAAAGAGAAATGTACAATGTGCAGGACAGCAATTCTAAGATCTGATCATTTGACTCCTTACTGAAAGCTATTAGTATTTCACAAACTAGGTACCAGGATATCATGCTTTCCAACCTCACTTTCATTCTTGCCAGTTTTGGATTTCTGATCATGTGATGGAAAGAAAGATTCATTATATTCAGGTTTTCAAATTATGTTAGCCTTACAACACTCTGTTAAAATATGTTTTAAAAAAAAACTATCCAATGAGTACATGCCTATTGTCCTCAAAACAGGAATTTCTGTGGTGTATCTGCAAACATTGTATAAATTTTTCTAAGATATTGCCATATACCTAGTATTTTAAAGTAGATAACATAGGTATCTCCAAAAATGCACTACAAACTTGGAAGAGTACATCATACATGAGATACGGAAGGCTGATGAATAGAATGCTGAATCTAAACACACTTTTAGTTCTTTTGAATTACATGAGTACCCATTTTTATAGTCATTACATCTAACAAGACAAAAAGTAAAGTACAGATGTAACTAATCAGAATTATTCAGACTATTCAAGATTTTATCAATGAAAATCGCAGAAAATTTTTATGGAATGGATGATAAAACCTCTGGTTTAGATTTCTCTTCATTGATTTCAACTCAAAGGTCCCATTAACAATGTTCTGTAATTCATAAATAGTGATAGTGCAACAGTAGAAATGACCAGTGATTCTTAGAGTCATTTTAGGTGCCAATCAAAGACAAGTGGATGTGACATTGTAGGTAGCAATCATGGATAATACATATACGGATATGTCACTGTAGGTGCCAATCATGGATAATACATACATGGATGTGACATTGTAGGTGACAATCATGGATAATACATACATGGATATGACATGATAGATACCAATCATGGATAATCCATACATGGGAGTGATACTGTAGGTGTCAATGACGGATAATACATACATGAATCTGACATTGTAGTTGCCAACTGTGGATAATATATACATGGATGTGACTCTGCATTATTGTTTGTGGGACAGGAAGGACAAACAACATCATTGTTAAAGCTAGATCTTCAAAATCTGTTCCTTTTCCAAGTTCTGCTTTGCTAGCATATAAAATAAATAATGGATCAAAAAGCAAAAGGGGAAATCAGTGGGAAACCAAAAATAAAAAAACGCAGTTACTTGTTATATAATGAGGAAAACTGCTGAAAGGGTTTTAAGCTAACTTCTTTTGGGGGGTATAATTTTTATTAATTATTTCTTTCATTTACATTTCAAATGATATCCCCTTCTTAGTTACCCTTCTACACCCCCTTCCTTCCCCCATCTTGAATTTGTCATAGTCTCATGTCATCTACAAAAGAGGGGGACAGAAGGTCGATTACAAAGCACTGGGAATTACAATTTATAGGAAAACAATGGATTTACATCATATGTATGCAATACAAAAAATTAAAATCTAATTTGCTTAACAAATTTCATGCCAGAAGTTCTACATAACTGAGAATACCGTGGATTGACTAATCAGAAGAAACCAAATAGGGCTGAGAACTCTAGTACTGTATGGAAAGTATCTATTTTATATTGTAGGTCCCATACCATTAATAACTCCTTTCAGACAGTGTAATTTTAAAATCTCACAGTAAAAACAATGTATCAAATACATAGCCTTAGCTTGGTAAGTATACATTCAAACACAGAGCATGTATCCAGCCTTAGTAGCAATTTCATGAAATATTTTGTTTGATTTTATCAAACCTTTTGAGTAATATTAGTAAACAAGTCACCAATTTAGAGAAAGAAAATACAGGAATAAACATAGAATTGTGAGATTCCTTTGTTTTGGCTTAACAAATATGAAATATAATTTGTTCTATGTCATTAAAGAAGGCAAGAAGGGCCAGAACTAGAATTGCAAAAATCTATGCTTTGTGATTGGTAACAGAAAACACAATGCAAAGGCTCATCATGTATACAATTTCTGTCATAGCTTGAGGTAACATTAAATATGTTAATGTAAGTATATAGGTGTGTATGTGTGTGTATACAGAATCTATGTACATATAAGCATTTAGGCATACACTATAGTCTTTGGCAATAAGCCTCCAGGAAAGGTCTGTGGCAGTTTTCAACTCTACGGCTTATGAATAGTTTTCCAATAATTGAAAAAGATGTTATATCAAGCATGGAAATGAGCGTGAGTGCACTTTCACATTCTTAAGGAATTCAGTTGAGCGTCACCAGCTTGTCAGTAGCAATCTATCTCACAACTTTCTTCCACTGTCCTGTGTAGTGTGGCTTTGTCAGAGTTTGTTATTGTACTCAGGGGATCTCTCTCTTTGTCAGATACTATTCCATCTCAAACCAAGTAAATAGCCTTGGAGAATGTTTGAAATGCAGAACTAACTCTTGGGTGACAGTATTTGAGAATATGATGTGTAATATTGATGAGTCGTAACTTAGAAATACTATAGTTTTCTAATAGTTTAATAAACAATTCCTCATGGTAGTGTAAGAGAAACAGAGTAGAGAGTCATAAGTAAACAAATTGTTAATCTTTGAACCTGAGTTTACATTTTAAGTATTTATGTGAGTAATCATTTAAAGCATTTAAAGAAGTGCAATTAATGTCACAGGTCATCAGAATATTGTTGTATTACTTCTGTGAATTTTTCCTAGGAGGGATTGAATAAAGGTAAAATGGACATTACTATACACTGAAATAAGAAAGAATAGGTTGATACAATAAATGCCAGATTGTATTTAACGAAAGATGAAGACTTTAAAGGATATTATTTAGTGAAGCATGAATATTAAAACACACAGTGTGATGTTATTACCAACATCCTGGTACAAGTCAAACACAAAGCTTAAGTTATCAACCTGTGTTATACAGGACCCCTCTCTAACCTGGGGTAAACCTGTTTAACCTAATCAACATTTCGATTATCTACCTATAAGCATAATGAAAATCTCACAGAGATGCTAGGAACATTTTTAAAATGTAACAAATGCTAGCTAAATGTTTATTGTTCTTAGAATACAACCTGAGGACAATTCTAAAAATTGACATTTGTGATAGGGCTCAGGAAAACTAATTTCAAGAAACATGTGACACTTGAGAAACCAGAATTAAGGAGGCCTGTCTCATTTTTCCTTGTGCAGCTTCCCTAATTCTGTCTTCTTCATTGATGAGCATCCTCCTCATATTCTGAAAGCAGGGCACATCTTTAAGTACTGATACAGATGAAAATGTTTGTTTAAGAAGAAGAGAAACTGAACACAAGGCTTGCTAATCACTATCAACCATCTGTTGCTTTTAAAGAGCATACATCAATTGAACCAACTTTTTCCAGGCTGGGCCTGTATTTCTAAGTCACACCTAACATAAAGAACATAAAGATTTCCCTGCTTCATTTGTATCTTATTTTCAGAAAGTTCTCACGATGTATGAAATTTTCATTAATTAAATTTACGTGTTTTATTTTATTGGCTATTTTCTTAAAAGATTTGTCCTTGAATGTAGAAATTTGTAAGGAAGAAAGAAAATGTCTTATACAAGAGGCAGTATTCTAAGCATTTCTCAATACACACTCCATCAGTCTTCCTAGTGCAGAGCTCACTAACACAATGTACCAATGTACAAATTAGTGAAGTTAGTGTGGTGAAGAACACCTGTAATCAAAGACCGGGGAGGTTATAACATGAGGGCTGGGAATTCAAGGTCATCCTCAGCTAAACAGAGGTTTCAAAGTTAGCTTGAGATATACTACAAGCTATCTCAAAAAAGACAGGGGAAAAAGGAAAGAGTGTGGGGAGAGGGGAGGAAAAGGGGATGGAGGGAAAAAAAGAAGGAAGAAGGGAACGAGGGACAGACAGACTTAGGCACAGGCACTGACACAGGCACAAAGAGTGATTAAAAAAAAAACTTCTCTATAAAATAGTAAAAATTAGTGCCTGCTAGGACTAGAGGAATGGTTACATAGTTAAGAGCCTAGATTTGTTGTATTCACAGGATCTTGGTTCAATTACCAACACTCACATGACAACCTACAATGTTAGTAATTTCAGTCTTGAGGACCCTTTGTACTTTTCTGGTGTCACGTAACTAGCCTCTATGGGTACACTACATATTTGGCACATAAATAAACAGGCAGAGAAAATGTCCATAAACAAAATAAAGATGAAAAAAATAGGTGCTAGTGAGACAGCCCATGCTAAAATGAACATGATGTTGAGGTTGGCGTTCCAATCCTGGGCATTCACAAAAAAGCATAGGAATCCTGGCATCCTGGCATCCTGGCATCCTGGCATCCTGGCATCCTGGCATCCTAGAATCTTGGCATCCCTGATAAGCTCAGCTGCTAGATGAGCAGATCCATGAGGACCAGCAGTATAGCTAGACTATCAGAACAGGGCACCAACACTGGGTTCAGTCAGTGACCTTACCTCAGTAAATAAAATGAAAGTGATGTAAAAAGACTCCTAGTGTCATTCTCTGGCCTACACACACACACACACACAGGAAAAGAATCGACAATGGAAACGTGAGCCATAGTACCAAGCATTGCATGTTTAGTTTGCACAGAAATGTTCTTGTGCACAGTGCTCTTGAGACTTGAGACTGTGTCCTTACCTAACCCATTTCTTCTAAGAAAAAACACAACTGGGAAAAAAATAAAAGCACCAAAGCTGGATCAAGTCATAACCTCCTTTACCTTTACCTTTACCTGTCAAACCATGACAAATGTTAAGCAAAAGCTGACTCTTATTTGCCATATAAGTTTTTAAAGGTAAGAATCATTTCTTTTAAAATCAAATATAATTTTTTTAAAGTTCACATAATAAGTTCCAAGGAGGAGAAAGTGTAAAACTATCATGGAAGATAAAACTTGGAAGAAATCTTATATGTGTTCCCTGGAGTACAAGTATTAGTTTGTTTTTATCTTTGTTTGCCATTAATACCTTTAAAAGAATACATAAAACTATGCTGTTTTCATATTGAAGGTTTTAAAGTAAATACTAAACCCATTTAATTAAACTATGATAATACATCTATTAAATTTATTAGTATTTACTTGGATATATAAATACATATATATATATAACATGTCATTTTTGTGTTAGTTAAATTGAATCCTTCAGCTTACAAATGAGGTCTCTTGGTGGTAACAGTGATGTGATGTGCTTCTCTTCTTATTGACCAGCTAAACACAAGTTGTAATAGCTCTTCACCCAGTCATTTATGGGTAAAGGTCATTACAAAAGCATTTCCTTTATGCTATACTGTCTTAGTCAAGAAATTAATCCACAATCTACACAACCAACAATGTGTGAGTTTGAAGCTGATACGAGAATAAAATCAGACTTCAAATATGAGAAGAAATGGGTCTTCAGATGATAATTGTATTTGTATATAATAATAACATTAGCTTACTTTTAAGTGTAAGTAAAAAAAAGAAACATACCATATGTTCTAGAAGCCCCCGAGCCTTAGAGTTAAAATTAAAATTCTAACATTTTGATAAAATCTGTTGATTCATTTTACTCAGAATACCAAAACCTGAAAGTGAAACAAATATCCAGTGTTCTTGAACAAAACTACTCAGACTGATCCAATGGAGAATGTAAAATGGTAACAAATTATTTCTATGATAAACTATTTCTAATCTAATTTAATTTACTTTTATACTATTGATTAGCAGTAATGAAACTAATTATGTTTCCTAGGTATTATAATTTAAATTGCAATGCACTTAAACTGAAAATATATTCATGTTAAAATATAAAATTTTAGAATATATATTTGTGTGTATATATATATATGTATATATTTAAATAAATATAATACAGTAAGAATTATACTAAAACATGACCTGTAGAATAGAGTTGCATGTTGCACAAATATTGTAGAATAGCAAATATTGCAAAGTCATATAAAGAAACATTTGAAGAAATTCAAGAAAATGCAAAAACCAGAAATGTATAGTTGCCATAGGATCGCAGGTTGAAGTCTATGCTCTTCATGGGCATTATGCCATCCATGGCCACACAGTGTAAACCTGCCTCAGATAAGGAGTAAATAAATAAGTTCAATACATGCTACAGACATGGTTAACATCACCCTGAGGGAACATGCCAGTGTGTATTTCAAGATACACATAAGATATTTCAGGGAACTATTCATAGAGAGTCAAGACATTGACGGCAAAAGAAAAGACCTATGTTTTATGCCAAGATTTTTGTCCAATAATCGGCGTATTAGCCTAACTAAAGAAATGAATGGAATAAAAATGACAAATTCCGGAAACAGTCTTATGCAATTTTACACGGTTCCAATACATCTCAGTGGGAAGGAAATGTAGTCTAAGAGGGAAATGAATAACTATTCACCAGTCAACAATAGGAAGTGCAGAACTCTTCAGTCAATGGTCTCTATGGAGAAAGAAATACTGGAGAATAACTGCCACTATAAAAGTGTTTATTTTTTTCCAAATCCAAAATTACTACTTTTTACAATATGCTACAGAAGAAGAAATGGTATAGAGTTTAATATTATTCAGCCCAAAGTGGAATAACTTAGATATAAACTATCCCTTAAAAGTAGGAGGTCCATTGTTATTGTGTTCTCCAATATAAGAACATAACTGAGCTTGTCACAAAACCCTATAGACAGGATGCTTTAAGCTATAATTCACTCAAGATGCTAATACTTTTTTCTTATTCCCTGAAGTCTTTGACAGACTACAACTCTCTCTCTGTCTTTGTAGGACACTAAGCAGTAAATGGATCTGTCAAGAGAGCAGTGCTCCAAAGTCTCTCTCAGGAGCAGGAAACATTGAGTTTCTTACCAGGCTGTCCAGGCTGCTTGCTCAATCTTTTCTACATATTTTTCTACATTTTTATGACTCTAGTTCTAAAAGCACCTGTAAGGCTTTTCAGCAATTAGTCCCCTGGGGACTGGTTAATCGGGTCCTGTCAGACAGTAATATTTATGACAATGGATGGTAAATGGCCTGTTGAAATGCAGCCCGCTAATCATTAATTTCACTGCTCAGAGGGAGAATCACAGTTTATGTATTTCCTTTGAAAGGTGTTAAAAATGTATGCATGGGATTCTAAAAACAGGTTTTAAAATACCCAAAGGTCTATTTTTTTTATTAACAGGATTTCATAGCAAAATAACATATTTTATCATATTTCACATATTTCTAACACAAGAAACATCTCTTTTCCATAATAAATTGCAATTACAATATATTAAAAAGGACCCCTGTATCTGAGACATTTTTTTAATGAAAAAATTAAAGAAATTAAGTTCCAGTAAGACTTTTTGCATTCATACAGAACATTAAATTTTGTTATGACTTATTTTAGCACATTTATTTTTGCTGATTCCCCTATCCTGTCTTCTGCCTCGGCCCTCCAAATTCCATTGCTTTCTCCTCCCAGTGACCTGCAGGCTGCTCATGTCCCATGTGTCCTGATGCCCTGAAGCCATTTTAAACATCTTTTTGTATTGTTTCCTGGATACTTTTCTAATCTCAGATCACATGCCCACACTAGCATCCACATAGACATTACACACACACACACACACACACACACACACACACACACACACATATGCACTAGTTGGGCTATTCCACATAGTATTCTGATGTCAACTCTCATCTTCTTCTTATGAAATTTCCTCAAATTTGCTTTAAACCATCAAATTAGAAAGCATTGCATTTTCTACTACCATCAAGAAGAATCTACCAAATACAAATAATTAAATATCAATGTACAGGAATTCAGATCAAGAACATGAAACACTATTTTCTAATAAGGATAACTTAGTTAAAGTAAATCTAATAATAGAAGATCATTTAATTTGATTTGAACATTTCAGTGAGGAAATCAAGTAGACTGATTAGCTATTTAACAGAATATATTTAACTTACCAAACATGGACTTTGTTTTAAAACTATAGCACATAAACAGGTATACAGCAGTAAGCACATATGGCCAGCAGCTACACTAGGCAAATGTCTCTCCTGTTGGTTCCTTTAATGAAAATACAAATAGCTTTACATAGTAGTTTAATTATGTTAGAAAAATGTTAACATTAAGCAAATTCTTTTCAAAGACTGGCCATTCGTGCAATGCATATGATCCAATATTCCCATGGTTTTCTAAATAATTCAAGTCTTGATCTCTGAAGAATGTGAATATTTATTTATGATTATTCTCTACTTTGGGGCTTTCAAATAACTCCTTAATGGGACAACTTCAAGGCTTCAAGAATGAATGGAAAAACGCAAAGCAAAAAACAAAAACAACAAAATTTAAAGCAACAGAGGAGAGTAACTTCCAAATAATTCTTTTAAATCTGGAACCATATGACCAGATATTCCAAACACTCAATGTCACAAATATTTCAGTTAAGCCTTTGGAATGCTTAAAAATCTCATGCCCAGGATGTAAATATACATTGTAGGTAAAATTCTTGACATTCCAGCAAGACCTGAGTTCTAAAACCCAGAACTGAACTCACATGAAGCTTGGCATGACTGCATACACACATCTGTAATCTCTGCACTCCTTAAATGAAACAGAAGACAGAGAAAGGAAGATACTAGGAATGTACAGCCCAGACAACAATCTGTCCTATGCAGCAACAAACAATACAGAGACTTTGCATGTGTATGCACACACACACACACGGGGGGGGGGGGAATTCTATATGTAAACTAACTTAGTTGTTATGTTAGAAAGAGATAGCTTATAGAAAAAGGGATGGCTCTGTGGTTAAAAGTACTTGATTTATAACCAAGAAGTATGGAGAATGGAGCTTGGATTTCAGCATCTGTTTAGCAAACCAGTGTCCCTAGCAGGTCAATGGCAATGTCTTTAATATCAGCAGAGCCAGATAATTCTCTGTGAGTTCAAGGCCAGCCTGGTCTCTACAGAAAGAGTTCTAGTACAGTCAGGGCTACAAAAGAGAAATTCTATCTTGAAAAAACAAACAAAACAAAATAAATATAAACACATAAAGGAAACATTAGCAAAACAACAACAACAACAGCAACAACCTTCCCCACTGTCCCACCAACATCTGAAACTGCAGCTCAGAGAGATCCAATGCCTGCTTCTAGCCTCCATATTCATGCAAGAATTTATGTATAAGCCAACACACACACACACATACACACACACACAAATATATAGAATAAAATATAATATCTCAAAACAGTGACTTTTTACTTAAAATGGTTTTCACTTATTATTCTATCAAGTTAAACATTGAATACACAGAACATACTCGAAGTAATAATTCAATTTTATAGTTTATAACAAGATTATACAAGATAAGTTATACAGTTCATTACTATAACACGAAAATAAAAAAAGAAAGCAGGCTAGCTTCCAAGACTATTTGTAAAGTACTTATCTAAAGCTGACTACTTATGCTCTGATAAGAGAATAGGACTAAAAGGTACATAAGCTGTTATGCCTAATCACCAATTTTTTCATCATTGCTTACTTTAGAATAACTAGTTAATATTTTCAGAAGATAGTAATGAATGTGCTCATTAAGTATTCTCATTTTCTCTAGTGGGAACTTGAGCTCTTGAGGAAACAGCACATATGTAGTTAGAGGGCTATGAGGAAGAAGGAGAGATTTCTCAAAAGCAGAACCTGAGAGCTTAAGAATGTGCTGAAAGTTATTAACACCATTATATTTTACTTCTATCTAATGTATCATTAAAACCTCTGGATTCTGCTCCCTTAACACAAAACCAGCTGGTTGTTGTCCATCATCTCTCCTATGAGCAAGTCTATTCCTTTTCTCTTACATGTAGAATAAATAGAGGGCCACGGAAAAAAATGTACAAATTAAATTAAGAAAGGAAAGGAAAAGGAAGCTGATTCTTTTCTAGATAGCTGGAAAATCAATAGACAAGAATTGAATCTAGAAAGGGAACTCAAGATTTAATTTAGAGTTAAGAAATAGGGAGTGAGGAGAATTTATCTGGTTTCACTAAATAAGGAAGAAAAAAAGCTAATGGGATATCCAGATAAAGTCAGATGCCTATAGTGAGTCTCCAGGCTGTGAAATCTGTTCTGTCTGCCTGGAATTCATCTATCAGTCGGCTCAGAGAGGCAGTTACAGATTGACAAACAGGGAGCAGGGACAAGAGATGTTGCTCACTACCCCAGTTCCATCCACACTTACAATCAGAATGTCTTTGTACAGCAATTGTTATGAACTCTGTTCATTTAATATCTGCCTTTTCCTTTGACAGATATGATACTGTAGTTTAGAGGAAGTAAAAAGTCATATCTTACTTTCAACATCCAATCATGAGACACAGCCTGAAAAACCAATGTCTCTTTAATGAGATCCCAGACTTCCCAACGTGACGTTTGTATGAATTGATGACCAAATTTCTACTTACTGAAATGGGATTTCAAAAGATTATTTCTTCTTTATATTTTTATTATGTGTAGAGGTCTACTTACTGAAATGGGATTTCAAAAGATTATTTCTTCTTTATATTTTTATTATGTGTAGAGGTCAGTTTATTTGTAAGTATATAAGGAATTTGAAGTCAATTTTTTTTCAAATTGTCAGATCAGTTAGTTTATAATGATAAAATCTGAAAATCTATTTTATAAAAATAGTTATGGCCTAAAGTTATTAATAAAATAAATGGTATTAATCATGGGAATCAGGTCAATGATGAAATGTATGGAAAATGATGGTTCCAAAAGAATATATAGTAGAGGTCTGGGGAGAAGAGACAATCAGAAAAATTCACACAAGGCAAATATGAGAACCCTTATAAGAGTCTGAACACAGTGCCATTTGTCATTAACTCCAGGTCAGTTATGTTTAAAGAATCAAGTAAATAAAGACAAAAAGATCCATGACTCATTGGCACAACAGTCTAGTCAAATAGATGAGCTCTGGGATCCTTGTATGGCCTTGTCAAAAAAAAAAAAATATAAGAATAGAGAACGTAAGAGGAAAATAGTGATATCACACTCTGAACTTTATACACATAAGCACACACATTCATACATCAACCCCCCCCACACACACAAACAAAGGAAATACACTAAAATGTAAATGAAGTGTCACCAATGTGATTATTGAAACATGAGCAAAACAGATGCCACCAATGGACATGAGGTACAACTGAGAAATCTACTTTGTTATGGTGGCTATACATTATTCTATAATATTTCCCTGTCTCTACTATGTAATCTTTCTGTGTGTATATAAATATGTTGTTGTGTGCTGTGCAATGTATTCAATTTTATTTTTATTTTTTGTATTTCTTTTTAATTTATTTCTGAGATTATAATTTAATTACAATCTTTCCTCTTTCTATTCTCTGCTTCCAAAATATTCCATATACCTACTCCTCACTCTCCTTCAAATTCATGGTCTCTGTTTTCACTGTTATTACATGCGTGTCTGTGTATGTATATACATATATATTCCTAATGTGTGTACGAACTGAATAGTATGTTTTTCAGTGCTGAAGACTTAGCACTCAACAGTCAGTTTGTGTGCTTTTCCCTGGAGAAAGCCACTTCTCCTTTTCCCATTTTGTCTCAGTTGCCTGAAGTTCTTTATGGTCAGGCCTCATGGGTTTTTCTCTGTCCAGTTTTTCATGTCCTTTGGTGACATCTCTGTACTTTCTGAAATTGTCAATAAAGTAAGAATGTATAGCACACAGACTTACATGCAACATGCAATGCGTGAGAATGGTAAATGAATATGCTACTCTTTAAATCAGCTATCAATTTGGACTATATTCTTTCTTCTTTGCAAAATAGTGTTCATCATAAGCAACATGCCCTTGGCTGGGAGCAGTTTCACAGATCTTAATTTTGAGTCCCTTCCATGAGTCCTTCTAGTGGTTGACTTAATCCTATGGAGCTCTGTTTCTCATATCCTTAATCACAGTAGGCTATGACATGTATCTTATATAGGTGTCTAGTAATCCTTGCCATCTTTGTTTGTGATGGTATTATGCTTTTATAGTGATGATGTTCTCTCACAGAGCACTTCTACAATGAAATCCAATAATCAAAAGACACAAAATCATGTGTGTGTGTATGTATTCCTATTCAATTAACTTAATCATATATTTATACCAAAGTTCACAATTTCCATTTTTTAAAGTCTGATAGTTCACAAAAAGTTTCAGGTGATTTTGTAAGATTTCAGAGCTCATACTTATTCAAGGGGAAGTTACTTTAAATATTTTTTCATATATAAAATATGAATAATGTGACAGCAGTACAAGAAGTAGGTTATTGCCTATTATTTCTCTCTTCTTTTTTTTCTTTCTTTTTTTACTTTCTTTTTTTCTTTCTTTTTTCTTTCTTTCTTTTTTTCTTCCTTTCTTTTTTTCTTTCTTTCTTTTTTTCTACTTCTTTTTCTTTTTTCTTTTTTTTATTGGATGTTTTATTTACATTTCATATGTTGTCCCCCTACCCCATCCCCCACCCACCCAGGAACCCCCTATCCCCTCACCCCTCCTCCTTCTTCTCTGTGGATGTAACCTCTATCTACCCCCCCCCACTTTCACCTCCCCAACCTCAAAATTCCCACCCCCTGGGGCGTCCAGCCTTCATGAGGTCAAGGTTCTCTTTTTCCACCTATGCCCAGCAGGGTCCTCCACTCTTACATATTCAGCTGAAGCCCTGGATCCCTCCCTAAGTGCTCCCAGGCTGGTGGTTTAGACCCTGGGAGCTATGGTTGGTTCTATTGTTGCTCTCCTCATGGTGCCACGAACCCTTTCAGCTCCTTCAGTCTTCACTCTAACTCCTCCATTGAGAACCCCATGGTAAGTTCAATGGCTAGTTGTGAGCATCTGCCTCTGAATATGTCAGACTCTTGAAAACCTCTGAGGAGACATCCATATCAGGCTCTTATCAGCATGCACTTCCTGACTTCCACATCAGCATCTACCTTTGGTGACTGCACATGGGATAGATACTCAGGTGGAATGGTCTTTCTCTCTTCTTATTCTTCACATTAATTAGACCAGGAATGATACAAACACACGAATCATATGTTTTAAAAATCTTATTCATTCATTAAGACCAGATATTTGCAAGTCAGGAGAGTATTCCAGGTTTATATTTCACTTACTATGACATATATTTTTATAAAATAATGCAGTCCTTCTTCAAAAAGAAATGTAAATGAATGCCCACAAGCACTCTGTTTATCTGTGCAGAAGTGTGGTATTCCATCTGAAATTGCAACAAAATGGAAATATTTCTGTTTTTGCTTTGTCAATCAATTTTATTATTTTTATTACAGAGGATCCAATCACTGCCATTAAAACTTCTCAATACATATGTAAATAGCCAACATAATATTTCTCACTGATTTTAAGTCCCGTAGCATTTTGTGTTTTTTCTTCCTGGTATTTTCAGCCTATATTTGTAATTACTTGTAAAGCACTTGTCTTCTCTCCTCTACTCCAGACCATTGTTCTAAATGTAAATGATGTTTATTAGATGGTAGAACTGGATAATTCCCATGGTCGGTTAAAAGTCTTTAAGTGACAATAAGATAAACATCTACTATAATATGAAGAGTTTCCTAATCCATCCCCATTACAATTTCCTTCCAAGCTTAAAGATTCTTCAAAAAAAAAAAAAGAATCCCACTCAACATTTTTAATAATCTACAGTGTTATTTCAGCTGTCCAGTGTGCAAGGAATTCTAACAATGAGGATCTCTGACTTCAAGGATGGCAGACTTAATTGAGAAAGTTTGGCAAAAGAGAGGTGAAGAAGGGAAGAAAGGTAGTATAAATCAGAGGTGATAATCTAGGGTGAATGTTGCCAAGATGGAAGATTGCTGGAATTCAGGGAGCCACAAAAGCTTAAAGAGTAGAGGAAACAGAAATATGTGGATTACATCTGCAATCTTCAGAATAGAAGAATAAACAGGAATTTCATCCACATCACAGTAACACCTGGAGCCAATGTATAAATGCTTACAAATTAATAATATATTGGAAGATTTTTCTGATTTTCTCAATCAGATTACATCTTTTGTTAATGATTTTGATAGTGAGTTTTTGAGATAAAGACAAAACTCTGCTGATAACTTCTGTATGAAAAATTCCATAGCTCCCAATCTAAATAAATATGCTACATGACACTTCATTGTTATTAGTGTTTATCGCTTCATTTTCCCAAATTCTTATGTTATTTGTTTTAGAATTTCATAAACAAAATTACTCCCTCTTTTCCTCCATCTAGCTCCTCATGTGCCCACTCAACTTCTCAAATTCATGACTTTTTTTTCTTCTTTAATTACTATTACTACATATGTATACATATAAAGTTATGGATACAATCTGCTATATTAATTTAATGTAGATCAAATATACTTAGACCTGACCTCTTGAGAGTAGGGTCTCATCATTGAAGAAGACTGATTTGTCCTCCTCAACAGCCATCATATCTCAACTAGATGTACAGCTTTATGAAAATTCTGCCATTCATGTTTTCACATCAACTGTTAATAATTATTTTTCATGTCTTGTCTCAGCAATTCTTTTGGTAAGGTTGACCAAATCACATTGCTTGTCATAAATAGAAGATATTATCTTATGATAAATGCCAGGGTCCCTCACCTTACAATATTTCTGCCGAATTTTTTATGATGTTTCCTGTGCTGTTGGTGTAGTGCTGATTTTGTATATGTATCAATTATAATTTATTTCTATTGTTGAGAATTTCATACATGTATCCAATAAAATATAGCCATATCCACTCTCTATACCACTGTCCCCAACTCCCCTCAAAAATTCATGTCCTTTTCAATTCTTTTCAATGACCAAATAATAGCAATCAGACATAATTAGTATGTAATTCAGAGCTTGTGGGAGTAGTCAACTAATTACTGGTTTAACTTGAAGCCGACACCAACAGAGAGAGCCCATGCCCAGCACTACCTATAGATGACCAGGCAACAGAATCTGGATGGCTCAGACACCAAGGGTAGAACCAACCAAACAAAAGGGAATTTAATTTTAAGCCCTGATAACATAGGTTAAATCTAATGGTAGCTACATTTCAGTGCTAAATATAATTTGAGCTGTTTTTAATGTCACAGGATACTTTCATAGTCATTTGCTATGTTAGACATGTTGTTTGGGGCCTAATGACATTAGAATTATCTAGAATGCTCACAATTATGTAGAAACCTCATATTTATTCATGCTTCATGAGCCATGAGCAGACATGGGTGACTTCAAGAATGTCTTTTACAACTAAAGGAAATTCCCTATAATTATAAAAGAGAAACCGATTTAGAACAATTAATGAGGCTTTTTTCATAACTGAAATTTAATTCTAGTGCTAGAATTTCTAGATCCACTTGCTATTAAATCACGAATCAATGGTCCTACTAAAACTGGAAAAATTCTGGATCAAAGAAGTGGCCTAATAAATGAGTTACACCTAAAACAGTTTTAGGCCCTTTTGCTTCATAGCTGGCCAATTATAGGAATGATATTATAAATGTTATTAACAAGGATCATGGATAATTTGTCTTTTAAAATTTAAGGTGTTGAAAGCCAAAGTGCTAGAAGGTCTTTACAGAGGTAATAGGATTACTATTATTAATAATGGTTAATGACCTTTTATTGCTATGTCTTCATAACAATGGGGACAGCACACAGAGAGCATGACAGAAAATAGATAATAAGGACACAGGGAAAATATTGTCCTTGACAAGCCAGACAAATATTTTTTCTTCACATTCCTCAGAAAAGGCTGGTATTGTTGACACATAAGTGTAAACTTCTAGGTTCCAGAATTGTAAGACAACAGATTTCTCTTCACATAGTACATTTGTGTCAATTTTAATGCAGGCCCTATGCAACAGCACAATAATATCAGTAGCAGCAAGGCTAATATAGTGTTTTATCTTTTTTTTTGTTTTTTGTTTTTTTTTTTTGTTTTCTCTTTTTTTTTTCCATTTTTTTTATTGGATGATTTATTTACATTTCCTATGTTGTCCCCTTACCCCTTCCCCCACCACCCCCTCGGAACCACCAATCCCCTCGCCCCTCCTCCTTCTTCTCTGTGGATGTAACCTCTATCTACACCCCCCCCACTCCCCCCTCCCCACCCTCAAAATTCCCACCCCCTGGGGCATCCAGCCTTCATGAGGTCAAGGTTCTCTTCTTCCACCTATGCCCAGCAGGGCCCTCCACTTTTACATATTCAGCTGAAGCCCTGGATCCCCCCCTAAGTGCTCCCAGGGTCT
>NW_021620988.1:930448-1034941 GCF_004785775.1 Grammomys surdaster
CTGGAGTCTAATTTCTTGAGTTCTTTGTATATATTGGATATTAGCCCTCTATCAGATGAAGGCACTCAGAGCAGCTGGTAAGAACTCCATCTGACTCCCTAAGCCCCAGAGATACATCAGGGAGCCAGGGACATCCAGGGCACAGCAGTGTTTTATCTTTTTAAAAATTGATGCCAAATCCTGAGAAAGTAACCAGTTTAAACAATACAAATGAGTGATTACATTATCCAGAAATCATGGGGGCTCAAATCAGGGTTCAGACTCCCTGTTCTTCTGGAAACGGCTTGGAAAAGTCCATTCCCTTATTTTCTTGCGCCTAGTCTCCCTGATTCATTTGATGTTACAACCATAGTCACTGTGACAAGGCTTCTACCCACAAACTGTTTTTTTTCTTTGACCTTCCCACAGATGCTGAACTATGATGACTTTAGGACCACACTGGGAGCATGAGGTAATCCCAGACAATTGGACTATCACAAAAATTGATCCCATCTGCCAACTTCTGCTTACCAAACAAAGTAACACATGACAGTACTAGGATTAGGAATGACCTTCTTTTGGGAACAATTTGTTTTGCCCTTCCTACAGGTGAACTGAATAATTACCATATACAAACAACCATGTAAGTGCTTTATATTTTCTCCTTTCATTTGGTCTCAACTATTCTGTGTAATGCACACAATTACATACTCACAATTGGAGTGTTTCAAATTCTATATGTTCAATGAAGTCTTTGTTCCAGTTTTCTTAAATTAGATAATTAAATGCTACTTTTGTTTTGATATGCCTCTTTTAACCACATTTATACCTTTGTACATAAGTGTATTGCCCATCCACTTTATTTTTTGCATATCAGTTCAGGATATCCTGTGTCCAAATAAGTAAGGATTAAAGATGGAAGAACATAAACCCATTAGTGTGTATGAGCTACAGAGTAGGATTGAGACTAGATGCCATGGAATAAAAACTGTCCAGAAGAAAAGAAGATGATTCTCAGATTATACGGAAGAGTAATAAGAGATCCTATATCACTGCTTTAAAATTCTTTTGGATGGGCAGGATACCAAATGGGACATCTTCAAGGAATATCGATGAAATTCTAATTCTGTTATACTTGGCATCAAGATGAATTGACTAGAAAAGCATTCGCTCAAAAGCAAAACTTGTAGTGTTAGTACCAGAACAGAGACAGGTCCACCTGAACAAGTCTAGAGTTAGAGGCAAACAACAATCAGAGGCTGAAAAACCATAACGCGTACCGAACTTTGACATAGACATTGTGTTCCTGTAGGTTAATAAGTAGTTTCTATGAAGGAAAAAAAATAAGTTATACTGAAATCATCTCATTTACATACAAGTGGATTAAACAGGGTGTATTTCAGCATTTGTAGTTTAAAGATCAGCAGAATAGTCAGTTTTAAAATATAATTTATAGTTAATGGAAATAAATGACTGAATGACTAAAAGTGTTTATGCTAAATCTAACAATCCAGTAAATGGAGAAAGGCCAGATTAAAATCAGGATGACATTATCAAGCATTTTTTAGAATTGAAACATTCATATAAGAGAGAGGACTTTGCTTTTAAAAAATATACACTTCGATAATTATTTAGATTATTGAAGAATAGGTAAACAAAAGCATATTAAAATAGAATTTGGAAATATGTAAATAATTGAGGTTAATTACATTTATCTTAGGTCCATTTAAATTCGTATTGTTCATATTAAATCTATCATGTACTGATTCATAATTCTATCACTAATTAAAGGGAATCCTTAATTACAAACACTTCACTGACACCTTTCAAATGCACACATTTTTTGCTTAATATTCCAGACTTATATTTGGATGCCTTCTGAAAGAAGAGCCTAATTATATGGTATAGATATTTGTAAATATATTTTGAATCTGATTCTTATTTCTTGGAACATAAACTGGTAAGGGAGAACAAAACCTAACATCTACACTGTGCTTTAGCCTCTTCTCCAGATAATTTGATCAAACTGTTTTCACCTTTATAACTCTTCGGTTTTTTCCCATCTTCCCAAGGTGAGGAGACCTTCTATTACTATGATGCCATGCAATTACTGAACAATGGGAAAGCCTGCAGCAATTCTTGGCTCACAGATTAGTAAAACGAAATTCTCCTTTCCTTTCTCACTGATTCTTTGGGAGCTAGTATCAACCGCTTCATTCCTTTGTACTTCGGTGTCCTCATATCTTTTCCATGGCTCCATCACTGGCAAACAAGTACTCCTTCTTCATCCTCATTTTCTGCTGTATGATTTTTCTTTGTTCAGTAGAATGGAGACTGAACAGACCCTGTTCCAGTTCTGAGCAGAGTCAATGAGACTCTGTGAAGTCAGTTATTTATTCCTTGGCCACTGCAAGGATGAGAACATGCCCTGCTGCCCCTTGTACAGTGGAAGGTATGGGAAGAAGAGGAAGGAATCTAACCACCCACAGAATGGCAATGAAGAATGTCCCAGCCACAAAAACCTGAAAGCACCCAGCTTTGCCAAGTCCAGACGTTTGATGAGTAATCAATGATCATTGTTTTAAGCCACTGAGTCTTCAGGTAGTTTGCTTTTCAGAGTGGTAACGAGATTGATTATTTCCAAATAAATACTGAAGCAATGTGTTTCTATGACTTAGAGACACAGTTCAATAGAATAATTAAAAATGATACATTTTAAAGTAAAATTCATGGGAAAAATTATAATAGTTTAATTTCTAATAAATCATTTTCACAAGAGTATAACCCATCCACGATGCTGAAGGGTTTCTCTGATAAAAATTCAGAATAAAATCAAGCAAAAAAGGATAAAAGGAAAGATTTGAAACACTCGTTGATACTAACATTGTATTTTTCACAAAGAATATTGGTGTATGGAAACTATAATACTTACATTTTGCATCAGAAAAATCAAGTTTCAGAATAATGAAAGTAAGCCTTTGAAAAACAGAATGAAGAGAATCATTTGATTTCTTAGACTGTAAATAAAATATTGCCTTCAAGCCTAGGAGAGCACCAGCAAATAGCTTTCAGCCACAGGAGCTTACCAGAATCAAACTGACAGCACCCTCAGGGCCCATTAAGGGAAAATATAGAGGAAATAACTAGTTATTGAAACTTTTATTAGGAATTGTCATAAAACATTCATTCAAAACCTTCAGCAGTATCACACCAGGATCATTATTTGGAGCTCAAATTGTTCATGAGTTATTAAGATGATAATAAATCAAAAAATGATATTAGAGGTAATTGGCTTAAATTCCCATTTGTTCTTGTTAAATATGTATGTATTTGAAGAGATTTTACTCTTTATGTGAACTTTGCATGTACCTCTAAATAGAGGCCTCTATTTAGTAATTATTCTCTTTTCTCTTTTCAGACCCAAAACAATAATCAGACCTGTATCTGATTCTTGGTTTTACCTTTTGTCTGAAAAGAGAAAATATCTAATTCAGAAATCCTTGGTAGACATTAAGATGATATATTTTAACTGTTAGACATTTATAAATTAATGTGCATACATATTTATGAATGTATTTGCCAAATATTACTAAATCTTTATATTGATTTTCCTTTTATACAATGACCTGTAGTCTATAGTACTCAGCACAAACCCTCACATGCAATTTAGCTGCAGGATATAACTGTGCATTCACACCCAGCAAGGGGTCAAGAGGCATTTATTTACCAAAATTAATACCTTTCAGTTTACTAATGACCCCATAAAGTTCATTCCATTGTTACTGACATCTATTGACTATTTTCGGTATTCATACATGTATATTTTTTGATCAAATTTACCCCCTACTCCAACTGGTCCAATACATCACTTATCTCACCACCTCTCAACTTCATGAGCTCCTTTTTAATAAAGTATTCAAAAGGTCTTTTAAGGCTGACTATAAATGCATGGGTATGGGGCCAAATCCAGAAGCATAGGTAGCTTTTCAAGGATTGCATTCCTGAAGAAGAGTAATCTTCCAAAGGGTCTTCAGAATTGGGGTTGCTTTGGCTCTTCCTTCATCCACCCTGGGATTTTTGGCTGCATTGGTCCTGTGGTGTTCTTCAGTATATAGACTTACGAGCCACTGTGAAGTCACATGTGAAACTGTATTCTAATGTTCAGTAATTCTGTCTTAATTAATTGTCTCTTTCTGGTCTTCATAGCCCTTCTGGCCCTTTTCCCACCATGAGTCTTGTGGTTAAGATATGTGATACAGATGTACTATACATATCTTAGTACCCCACACACATTCTCTGCATATAACTGTTTGTGGCTCTCTATATTAACATTAATCTACTGCAAGCAGAAGCTCCTCTAGTAAGGATTGAAAGATGCAGTGTATTTAATAATGTACCCTTATCTTAAAATTATAAAATAAAACCAAAAGAAATGGCTCTTTATTTTGGGGGGAAAGTAACTTGATTTTATGGAACACTAACTGAACAACTTGAGAATGAGATCCCCAAAATAAAAAGCAAAGGTCCAGGTTAATTCATCACAGAATTCTATCAGAATGTCCAAGAAGAAAAAAACCAATACTCCTTAAATTATGCTGTAGGAAATAAAAAAGAAAACACTTTCAAATTCTTTTTATTATGCCAGTATTTATCAAATACAAAAATCAGATTTAAACCAAGTAAAGGAAAAAAATTATAGCTCAATCTGAACATAGATCCAAAACCTCTTAATGAAGTTCTGGCAAAAATAATAAAAGAACACATTAAAAAATGTGATCCCACTACCATGATTCAACATACATAAATCCAAAAATGTAATCTATCACCAAAACAGACTCGAGGGGAGAAATTAAATAGTCATACCATTAGACTCAGAAAAAGCATCTGACAAAATCTAACATACAGTTATTATAAAAAGTGGAGAATCTAGGGGCACAGTGGACATGTTTCAGCAAAATAAGACAACATATAAGTCCACATACCATGCTATGCAAAACAGAGGGATAAAAAAACTAATAAAAGTTAAAGATTCCCATTCTCTGCACATAATGTCTGCAGTCATAGTTATAGATAAAGCAATGAGATGAGATAAGGAGATAAAGCATATATATGCAAGAATGGAAGGTTTGAATGTATTTTTATTTGGGATTATATAAATCTATACTTCGAAGATCTTGAAGAACCCACAAGAAAACTCTTACAGGTGATAAACATATTCAGTAAAATGTTGCAAGATTAAGCACACACACACACACACACAAACACATAGGAAGAGGGAAAGAGAGAGAGAAAGAGAGAGAGAGGGAGGGAGGGAGGGAGGGAGAGAGAGAGAGAGAGAGAGAGAGAGAGAGAGAGAGAGAGAGAGAGACTACCCTACTCTAATGCTCTAAATGCACAGGGATGATTGTCAAAGAGGAAGCCAAATGACTAAGAGGTGGTAGATGATAATAAGGAAACGTTTTTGCAAATACAGCAGGAAGAAATTACAAAACAAATGATGGAGTAGATTAGGGAAAGGGAAAGGGAAAGGGAAGCACTTATTCATTGTTGGTCAGATTGCAGCCATGATGGAAGTCAGAGTGGCAATTACTCAATAAGCTTCAAATAGCTATTGCCAACTATCTTGCTATTGGACATGTTCTCAGAAGACTCTGCATCCTACTACCAAGATTCTTGTGCATGTGTGTTCATTACAGCTCTATTGACAAAGCCAGAAAATGGAAACCATGTAAATGCCTATTGACTTATGAATGGGTAACCAAAATATGGTTAAAATATACACAAGAGAACATTGTTTGGTTGTAAAGAGTAATAAAATAATGAAATTCACAATGAAAGGGATGTAACTGGAAATAATCATTCTTAGTGAGATAACACAGACCCAATGAGATAGAAGCCACATGTTCCCCTTATATATGAATCTTTAGAAATGTGTGTTAAAGGGTTTGTGGCCCCATGAGGAGAGCAACAATACCAACCAACCACAGGTCCCAGGGTCTAAACCACCAGCCTGGGAGCACTTAGGGAGGGATCCAGGGCTTCAGTTGTATATGTAAGAGCGGAGGGCCCTGCTGGGCATAGGTGGAAGAAGAGATCCTTGACCTCATGAAGGCTGGATGCCCCAGGGGGTGGGAATTTGAGGGTAGGGAGGTGGGAGTGGGAGGGTAGGTAGGAGTACATCCGCAGAGAAGCAGGAGGAGAGGTGAGGGGATAGGGGGTTCCTGGGTGAGTGGAAGATGGAGTAAGGGGACAACATATGAAATGTAAGTAAAACATCCAATAAAAAAAGAAAGAAATGTGTATTTAAATCAGAATAGTACATAAAGCTTAAAAATAGTAAGGAGCTACTAAATGGATGTCAAGAGAAGAAGACAGAAATAGGAGTGTGAGGGGAGAAAGAATAATGCATTCAGGAGAGGGAGACAGATTGGGAGATGAAGGTGAAGAATAAAGGAGGGAGTATGGGGAAGGGTGCCTAACATTAAAGAAGCTTCAAAATATCAGAAGGAAAACTCACACTGGAACTGACTTACTTTATAACAGAAAATAACACCTCCCCAAATTCTAAAGTTATCAACAAAATGTAGGTGCCAGATATGGGCAACCTCTTTTCAAAGTATGGCTATTATTCTCTTATTTGGACAATGAAGATTAAGTTTGACAAGTCAAACTTAATGGAATATAAGTCAAACTTAATATACTTGGGCATATATCAGAAGATGCCCCACCATGTCACAAGGACATGTGTTCCACTATGTTCACAGTGACCTTATTTGTGATAGCCAGAAGCTGTAAATAACCCAGATGTCCCACCCACAATGGAAGGAGACAGAAAATGTAGTTCATTTACACAATGGAATACTATTTAGCTATTAAGAACCAGCACATCATAAGTTTTGCAGGCAAATGCACAGAGCAAGTAAATATCCTAACTGAGGTAGCTCAGACCCAAAAGAACATGTGTTGTATGTACTTACTAATAAATGGATATTAGGCAGAAAAGTACAGAATAACCAGGATACAATCCAAAGAACACAAGAAGGATAAGAAGCAGAAGTGGCAAAGTGAAGATGCTCCAATCCCACCTGGGAGGGAAAAGAGCAATCACAACGGGCAGACTGAGGGAGGGGGATCTGCGTAGGAAAGGAGACAGGGAGGGAAAAAGGTAAAAATAATCAGGTATTAGTGGTGGGGAAAACTGGAGTGAAGTCATGGGGGCCAGCAGAAAGAATGGAAACAGGCAACCTTGGGAGGTAGGAGGTGGGGGGATCATCTAGAATCTACCAGAGACCTCAGAGGTGAGAGGCTCTCAGGAATCAAACAGAAGGAATTTAGGTGAAATTCCCAACAATGTGGAGAGGGAACTTGTAGAGTCTACCTCCAGTAGAAAGACAGGGCATCAAGTGGAGGGATGAGGTTGCCATCCCACAGTCAAAAACTCTGACCTAGAATTGACCCTGTCTGAAAGAACTTCAGGAACAAAAATGGAGAAAAAAATGAGGGAAAGGCAGTCCAGTGACTAGCCCTATTTCAAGGGGAGGCCCCAAGGCCTGACACTATTATTGATGTTATGTTGTGCTTACAGACAGGAGCCTGGAATGGCTGCCATCTGAGAGGCCCAACAAGCAGCTGAGTTACCCAAACAATGAACTGAAGTTGGGACCCCCTCGGGTTGATCTAGGGAAACCTGGAAGAAGCTGAGGAGGAGGGCGACCCTATAGGAAGACCAGTAGTCTCAACTAACCTGGACTCCTGAGATCTCTCAGACACTGAGCCACTAACCAGGCAGCATACATTAGCTGATATGAGGCCCCTGACATATACAGCAGAGAACTGCCTGGTCCAGCATCATTGAGAGAAGAGCACCTAATCTTTGAGAGACTTGAGGCCCCAGGGAGTGGGAAGGTCTGGTGGGGTGAGGGTAGGGGACATCCTCTTAGAGATGAACAAGGAGGAATGGATGAGGAACTGTAGGAGGATGGACGGGAGGATGGTAGTGATAAGGACTGGGCTATAAAAGAAAAAGTTTAAAAAAATGAAAAATATGAAATGGGTAACACCTTAGTGTTGAAGAGTGAGTTGAAGAGAGGTGAGTCTGGTAAGTGACGTCATTTTTAAGTGTTTGGAAATCCACAGAAAATGTAAAGACATTTCCTGGCATCAGATTTTCATCATAATACCTAAAATGAGAGAAGTCATCACCATATAAAAATATTACAAGAGTTACTAAAGGTAGATTGTAACATACCACAAATGATGAGCTTCTATGCTGCTTATCACAGATCAATGTAGTAACCACCTTTCTGAGGCTTCAGCATGCATCAGTACTCCTGAGAGTCGACAGATCCAGTGTACCAGGACATGAATGTCAGCGAGAAGCCTCTTTCTAGTCTTTCGACTTCATTCTTTTTCCTTTCCTGTGCTGCCTTCTCTATTTTCTTTTACTCTAGCACCAAACCAACACTGAGCTACCGAGAACTCTACTACGGTCATGAATGAAAGTAGCATACATGAATGCCATCTGTTGTGTGATTTCAACAATCATGTACTATTTATTGAGCAGTCTCCATATTTCAACATTTGCCAATCGGCAGGAAAAGCACTTTTCACTGCCGACAGTTGATCTTCTACACAGATAGAAGTGAAAGCCAGCCAATAGAAATGTGGGAAAAAAATGTATGTATTTGGTGAAAGTGCACGGAAATTGGCCCACACTAAGATCACCAGAGATGGAAAAATCATGTTATTCAAAATAGCTCCTTGTCTATTTTCAACCAATGACTTTTAAAATGAAAAATAAAATGTTTTACTTCATTTCATTTCCCAAAGTTCTCAACATTGTGATGGCACCATATTTGACAAGCACTAAGGTTTAAGGTTATTACTTAAAACAGGTTACTGAGTAGATACTGTGCTTTATTTCAAAACTGCATGTTTATCCTCAAATAAATCGGTCTTTCAGGCAGGATATTATACTGTCATCCCTACCAGTCTGAACCCACATCACTCACCCTTATTCAAGCTCCTAGGTTTTGGAATTACAAGCAGAGTCATTACTTATTTATCATTTATACTTATATTTTAATATATAATAGTATGTATTACATGAATTCATATAATATATAAATGTAAAATGCATAAAATTAAATATACAACATCTAGATATGTAAATTATATAATATAATATATTTAATATGTTAACTATTATATGATATTATATATTATAGTAATTTTTTAGTGCTATAGAGATTATGATAACATTGATGAGAATGAATACAAACACAATTTAGTATGGTATCTAAGTTTCTCCTTAATATGGATTTTCTTCTTAAAAATAAAATCAAATAATCCCTTTACATGTATGGTATCATATGTGTCACTTATTCTTTTCTTGTTAAATATTTACAGTTTGTTGACTTGTATTTTATTGAGCTAATATGATTATATTGAACTATTTGTCAGGTCATTCATAAATTTCCTTTTATTTCTTACCAGCAGTGAAGTCTCAAGAATTTTTTTTTGCTCACAAAACTCTTTTCATTTTTTTTTGTTTGTTTTGTTTATTTACATTCCAAATGTTACCATCCTTCCAGGTCTGCCCTCCAAGTGTTGTTCACCCCTTCCATGCCTCCTTTGCCTCTGAGAGGCTGCTCCCCACTTGACGCTCTGCATACCTCCCTGCACATCCCCCACTTCCTGGGGCATCAGGAGAATAGGAAGCTTTGCCTTGTCCCTGATTTTAGTGAGATTGAATCTAGTTCTCTCCAATTAGTTTTGTCGTTGGTGGTTGGTATCCTCCAAAATTCTACCAGAGAACTCCTACAGCTGAGAAACAGTTTCAGTAAACTGGATATAATGTTAACTCTAAAAAATCAGTACCTCTCCATTATAAAAATGATAAAAGTGTCCATAGGATTAGGTGCATCCCCTCCCCCACTGAGCCCAGACAAGGCAGTCCTCTGCTACATTATGTGCTGGGAGGGTTTGGGGGAGGCACAGAAAGCCCGTTTATACTATTTGGTTGGTGGCTTAGTCTCTGGGAGCTCTGAAGTGTCTTGGCTAGTTGATACTATTGCTTTTCCTACAGTGTTGCCATCCCCTTCATCCCTTCAATCTTTCCCCTAACTGTTCCCATAGGGGACACCAACCTCAGTCCAATGTTTAGTTATAAACATCTGCATCTGTCTCAATCAGCTGCTAGTAGACCTTCTCAGAGGGCAGCCGTGCTAGGGTCAAACTCAAAGAAAATAACCCACAGAACAATCTCATTAGATGGTGTAAAAGCCTTTGACCAATTACAACACCTGTTCATGTTAAAATTTCTGAATTTCAGGAATTCATGGCACATACATAAAAATAATAAAAGCAATAACATAGTAACCAACAGCCAACATCAAAATTAAATGGAGAGAAACTAGATGCAATCCCACTAAAGTCAGGGACAAGGCAAAGTTGCCCATTCTTTCTCTGTCTATTCAATGTAGTACTTTATGTTCTAGCTAGAGCAATTACACAACAAAAGGAGGTCAAGGGGACACAAATAGGAAAAGAAGAAGTTAAGGTACCACTATTTGATATAGTAGTATATATAAGTGTTCCCCAAAATTCTACCAAAGATCTCCTATAGCTGAGAAACAACTTCAGTAAAGTGGATGGATAACTAACAAATCAGTAGCTCTCCATTACAAAAATGATAAATGGGGTGAGAAAGAAATTAGAGAAATAATTCCCTCACAATAGCCACAATATAAAATATCTTGGTATTACTCTAACCAAGCAGATGAAAGATATGTATGACAAAAACTTCAAGTCCCTGAAGAAAGAGATCGAAGAAGATCGAAGAAGATAGAAAAATCTCCAATGCTCATGAATCAGTAGGATTAACAGTAAAAAAAGGCCATCTTACCAAAAACCAATCAACAGTTTCAATGTAATCCCCATCAAAATTCCAACTCAATTCTTCACAGAAATGGAAAGAGAAATTCTAAACATCATATAAATTTCAAACACATATATAATAGTTTTGTTCCATTGAGTTGGATGGAACTAATACACTTTTCTAGTCTTCCGAGATTGGTTTAATGAGGTTAGTTTTTTTTAATTTTCTAGCCTTTTGAGATTGGTTTCGTAAACTTTTCCTATTGGGTCCTCAGGTGGTTTCCATAATTGCAGTGTAGAAAATTAAAACCACATCAAGTACTGTTGGTGTTGCTCAGTCATCCTTGGGGGAAAATCATTATACTGTTCCTCAGTCACCCACAAGGTCGTTGGTTCATGGATCTCATGACAGGAACTCAGATGGTTCTGCCTAAGCACTAGGTGAAATAGTCTGAATTGATTTGTTGGTCTGACCCTGGACCAATAAATATTGATATCTGGTCCATACTTAGGTCCAGCGATGACATACCTGTTACTAATGCTTTTACATTCATAGTTTCTTCTGGTTTCAAGAGGTCTCCCACTACTAACTCATCAAATGGATCTTTAGGTAGACAGTATTGACACAGGATTACAGGGTTAAGAGATAACCCTGAGTTTTGCAGTCGGGGGGTTTGGTTTTTTCTCTACCAGGATTTGTCGAGAGAGAGTATAACTGTTATCAATACAGTGATAGAAGAATAAGACCAGATTATAAGCAGCTTAGGGATCTAGTCATTCAAATGAGCTGTGGTCACTGGAGATTTGGATAGATCGAGCCATATCCAGACCAGAGCTCAGGGGCTGAAATTAAAATATAAAGGTTACTTCATGTGCCATTCGTTCTGAAGATGGCAGCACTGCATAGTGGGATGGACGAGTATATCTTCCCTAAATTAGGGTCACTCCTTACCCACAGCTAAAAAGGATTACAAAATAATTTCATAACCACCTCAAGTCTAAAGTCACACACAGTGTATGTGCCAGCCACTGGGAACAAAATTCTTGCTCATTTTTATATGGTTTCTTAAATGGGCAAAACTAACCCCAGACCTCAAATGAGAGGGTAAGAGTCAATTTATACACCAGTTTGTGGTCTCATACAGGATTCACGTTAGATATTCTTCCACCAAAGGCACAGATACATGTGCAATTCAGTGAGTTGCCTCATACACTGGACCACCACTACACTACACAATTTCAAAGAGAAAATGCTTATGTAAAGACTTTACAGCATTGCCATGGACAAGCTGTTATCTAAAGCACAGTGTTTATGACACCCTGATATTTCATTCTAAACATTGAAGATCTAAATACATTTAATTATCCTGGACTGTCCTAAAATTTAATGGCATACTGTAAGGATCTCAGTGTTCATTAGAAAAACCTTACTCTCAGGTTGGGATTGAAACATATTTTTTTTTGAAATAGTAGTATATTTTAACTTCCTATTTAGTTTACTGATATCAATTCCCAAAAAAATTATAAATTACCTTACACCTTTTTTCAATGCTTAGCATATATTATATTGAATATCTTGAACATTAATATATATATATTATGTGTTGCTAAATATATGTATCATATCAAACACACTGTTTATAACTTCTTTTTAATCATTTAAAAACAAGCTAAAGTCTACAGCACAGAATTTCGGGGCATATCAGCCAGAAAATTAGCAGCTTGAAACAGTATCTCCTAATTAATTGTACTTTATTCATGTGCCAAGAATCTGTGCACAACTCTGATGTGTTCACAAGTTCCCGTTTCAAAAGACTAAAATCAAAGTGGTGCTCAATTACTTTTTCTTTTGGAGATCAAGAAACTGACTCTTCCAGGTCTTGGCAGTTGCTAACATACTTTGTGTCTGAACACTAAGGGACTGAGGGGTCTCATGTATGCCCTGGATTCTGGTGTGGTCCATTCCTAACCCCCAGAGGCCACTCACAATTATAACAGGTCCTCTTACATGAACTCTTACATTTCTTGACAGCATGTTTTCTCAGAGTCATCAGAAGAATCACTCTTTATTTTACTAGAAACACAAAAGAGACTATCCCATCATTTTCAGCAGATAAAGTACCCTAGTAATTATTTTCTGAAAAGAAATACTGTAAAGAAGCCTGTTGCAGTACCCACCTCCATGCAACGGAAGAGGTATGATGTAGTGGAGGTTCCCTTTGGGTAAATGAGCAGCACTTGGTCACACTCTGTTACTGTGACTATTTACTTTATTTTGAAATTCTAACCTTGGAGTAACAATTTTTGAGTAATTTGCAAATCTTTCATGCCTCTGCTGAGTTTTATTTTTGGAAAAATTAAGGTAAATCCCAAATCCACGCAAAGTGCAGAACTGTGTGCATCTTACAAACTCCCTGTTTTCTACCACACAGATCTTGGAATATTTCCAGAATTACTTAAACAATTCTAAATGTTAGGGGTTAAAAAGATGGCTCGGAACTTAAGAGTGATTCCTGCTCTTCCAAAGGATTTGAATTCATTTCCAAGCAAACACAGGATGGCTCACAGACACTGGAAACAATGGCTCCAAGAGATCCACCCCTGCCCTCCCCAGGCTGCTGCATGAGTGTGCTATACTTATGTTCATGCAGACTCAACATATATACATAAATAAAAAGACAAACCTAAAGGCAAGACAGGCATCATCAACTTCTAAAATTTATAACTTCCTTAAACTTGCATGCTTCATGGTTTGTGACAAGTAGGACTATTATATAAGTAGAATTCTAATATAAGTGAATCAAGTACTGGAGAATGATGTGTGAGAGATTCTGTGGTTCGTTGATTTTAAATACATGTATCAATAATCAAATCCCCTTATCATTATTTTAAGATAGTGATAGGAATACTTTTAATTGCTTACACCGAGTAAAAGAACATCAAAGTATAGTGGCAAAGCCTTTCATAAGTAATTTACAATTATGTTCAAGTCATTTTAAGAACAGTACAAATGGAAAATTACAACATAAATTAGCTCTTCTCATTCCCAAGATCATCTATTGTATAGATTATTTCTGAACAGATGCTGAAAAGCACAAGCATACTAAATGAAATCAAGCCCCTGAAGGTCTCTAAAAAGAAGCACTCTGATCCTTAAAATAAACATTTCCTTTGCCTCATTGCCACCTGTGTGCTGCTGAGCCAAACTGCAGAATACCTAAATCAATAGCTGACACCTGGCTTCCTTCGCGCTCAGCAAGACCAATAATGTATTTTTCAAGGGTCTTAAAAATAATCTCACTAATTTTCTGATACATTTCACCTCAGAAAAAATCCATTTTTAAATATTTATCTCTGGCTGATCTCTGTGTGTGCATATGTGTGTTTATGCATGTTGTGAGCCTTTAGTAGCTTAATTCTGTTTAATACAGCTCTTACATGATTATTACGATTTAATCCACTACAGAAACATGTGTCAAGAAAGATGTAATTTGCTCTTGAAAATAAGACTTTCACAACAGAGATATAAGATACAATTGTTTTTATTATTGGCCTCATATCTTTATATTATTTAATATTTTAAAAGCTTCCTTTGAAGAGCCCAGTCAGAAACGTCAAAGCAAAACAAAGTGTCTGGAAGACAGGTCAGTTATAATTGAAATAGTATAGACTTTCTTGCAGTAAGATATAAACTCATGCCTTGTTGAACCTCATGCTTACTTCATAAATTAATAAAGGTATTCAGAAATCCCTGTGAAAAACATCCACTCCTGAGCTTGTCTAAATATTCAACTGGATAGAAAGGGCCTAATTCTGCATGTAAGTGACAATAGCAAAATAACAATCTACGGTAGGTATTATTCTTCAGATATCATCTCCCATCTACCTGTCTGTCTGTCTGTCTGTCTGTCTCTCTGTCTGTTTATTTTGGAGAAATATTTGAAGAGACCAGGTCTCTCAGTGTCCTGAAATGCCAACTATTCTAGGCTGGAGTTCCAGCTAGTTTCAGAGACCTACTTGTCTCTACCATGCAAGGTGTTAGATTACAATCATTCTATCATACCTGACATGTATATTTATATATCCTCATGAATTCTGGTGATCAAAATGAGGTCCTCATGTTTTCAAGATGATTTAGTGATTGATCTGTCTTTCCAGGCTTGGAATTTCTCTTGGATTTGTAGTGTCAAGTATAACAAGAAGGCCTCAAATTTGCTATGTAAAAACGGAGTATTGTGAACTCTGATCCTTCTGTCTCTGGAATACTAGATGCTGGAGTTTCAAGGTGTGTCACAACAACTGGCAGTAAGACTGGAGTGTCTGTATGTGTGTGAGCGTGTGTGTGTCTCTGTGTGTGTCTGTGTGAATCTCTTGTGTGTGTGTGCCTGTATGTGTGTGTTTTCTGTTTTACTCTTTAATATTTTACTTAATTGCAATTGGTCTCTGCTTTAAATTTCACTGACCAATCCCATCTTATCTCTTTGCTGAAGTCTCAAAACTAAAATTTGAACCTGACAACCTAGATTTGTAGCTCAGGTACTGTTGTTTATAACGACATAATCAGGTTGTAAAATTAACCTCAATCAGCACCTCAGAGATTGGAGCAAAAGGAAGACTTCAGTCCTACTTCATCAGGTTTATTATGTGTCTCAGAAGTTTGCTCATTAACGTAAGAAATCTCAGAAAATGTTTTAAGTAGTGTCTAAAGATGCCATCCATACTTAATTGAAATGATCTCATAATTCACAGTATGCTGAGCACAGCTATAGCTTAAATAAATGAAAGATTTGTTGTGTAGGGAACTGAGAACTATTCCAAAAGTTAAACAGCAAGATTACCATGGGATTAACTGTTGTCTGAGATTCCTAAAATGTGGACTAACAAAAAGAGGGAAAGATATCACGGCAAGGATATTAGTTATGACTCCCAGACATTGCCCTGGGACCTGTGTGTGGACTCTCCAGCTACAGAGACACTGCCCAAGGATCTTAGTATGGATTTTGAGGGTGCACTGGCTCTTCATGGTTTGCTGATTAAACTGTCTCCAGGTGTCATCGATTGCAAAAGGCAACTGCTTAGCTAAGAAATTGTCTTTCTTCTGATCTACCCTTTATAGGCAAACCAGCTATTATGTAGGAATGCACCCTGTCTCCCATTTCTGAGGGATGTATTTTAACTAGTCCATATGTCTAAACCTCCTTTACCAAAACATTGAAATTATTGAAAGAATGTTACTCTCAAATTTCAGTTTTGGTTTCCTGTAAATTTAATCTATAAGAACATATATAAAATAAATAATAATAATCTTAAATATAAAAATAATCATATTTATTATGGTGTGATAAAATCCTAGGACATATTTTTTCTTGATGTGCTTTTATTTATATGCTGTATATGCTATATTTATTCAAAGCCTAAGAAATTTCACACATTTACATTAAAGAAAATAATTTGTCACCAGAAACAAAAGTCATACAAAAATGGTGACTTTTTAATTATCCAAATAATTTTTAATTGTCCAAAATGAAAGAGGTTCATGCATGGCATAAATGTGAATATTATGGCATAATAGTGAATATTCAGCTTAGTAAGTAAAAGACATATGTGATGCTATAAAATATATGAATGATAAGTAAAGAATTTTGGTAAGTTTGTTTCTGGATTTCTCCAAAAGATAAACTCAACATCAACATATGGGGTTTGTTCAGTGGATGATAATTGTAACATCAAGGGATATTTTCCAAGAACCATTGTGTTTCTTAAAATTCAGGATGCAAATCTGAAAGTGTGAGACACAGGACCATGTTTGATTAAAATCCTGTAAAAATTAGCTTAGAGATTTTTATACATTCTATGAAATGCAGTGCCATTCACTCATTATCTAAAATTATGAACATATTATACCCAACAAATCTCATCATTTATAGAAAAGCACAATTCAAATATAAACCATGTGCTTTACATTATTTAAGAAGTGTACCATACTAGACTTATGAGCAATTATATCCGTGGGTTAAAATTCCAGAGTACAAGATTGTGAGTTAAAATTCCAGTGTACAAGATTAAACAGGTCATCCATGGTAAAAGCAATGACTCTAGCTGTCACTAGATACACCATAGAGTGCTCTCAACAAGTATCTTTTTCATATTTCATACAGAAGCATCTTTTGCTGTAATAATGCAATATAGATATACTATTACAATTGATAATGGCTATGAATAGAAAAGTCATCAGATAGTGAACTCAGATACTCAAGAGCAAGAGAAGGTCAAACCACGTGACCAGACTCCCTGGAGCCACTCATTTTTCCTCCTTCAGCATCTCCCAGGACAACAACTCTTAATTTCTAACCTTGGAAGTTTAGAAAGCAAGTTTCCCATTATCGTGAGTATTATCATTGCATTTTAAGTGTTACAAATGTAAGACTTTTTTCCTATTAAGATCATAATGGCTAGAAAATTTAGTGAGCAAAACAAGACAAATATGGTGAAAATCCATGTTGCTGTGCTTTGTCCGTTGTATTGCATCCAGTACACACAGTACACAGTAACAGTACACGGTACACAGTACTGAGCCTTACAGCAGAACACAGGCGTGATAGAGTGTATAAGCTTGCCAACTGTAATTAAACAATTTTAACTCTTGCCTCATTTTTTACCAAAACTTCTTATCAAACTTAAACACAGTTTTCTCCCTAAGATGTCAACTTTAATTTGGTGGCAAGAAGAAGAGAGGAAAGAGAATAAAAAGAGAAAACAAAGAGAAAGGAGAGTCTTACAGGAGGAGAAAGAAAAAGTGAAAGGGAAAATTCATGTAATTAGATAAGAAGCAAGACATTTTAGAAATTAAAAGTATTTTGGATCACTTCTCTCCTTCATAATAGTGAATAGTGTTATAGCAATAAGAAATAAATATGCACATTGTTACAAAGTCTTAGTGGGTTAAAAATTACCAGTGATGAGAATAATGAGCATTTTTCTAGTCATTCAAAATCTCAATGTATTGTAAGTAATGAGCCTGCAAAGTGCATACAAATATATGTAATTGAGAAGAGGGCTGGAGAGATGGCTCACCCCATTAAAGTCTAGGATCATAATAAAAATATGTATATATAAGAAAAGGAAGTAAAGAAAAACACAGACACAATCATAGAAAATTCTCTTATCTCTAATGTGGTTCATGGTTTTTCTTAAATTGAAATGCTAAATGTCTGTTGGAAAGATACAGCTCACAATGAAAGCACAGGCACATTTATAAGCACATTTATATTAATGCTATTTAATTAGTAGACCTAGAAATAAAATTAAGTGTAATGAATACAACATACATGTTCTTATACAAATGCGTGCATTAAAGTGCACTTGCTGAAGTGTAATTGGAAGATTTGTATTCCTTTCTCCTCTTCTGATGAGTCATGTTGTTAGGCTATTTCTCTTGTTCCTGTAGTCAAGAGCAAACATGACACTCTGTTTTTGTCAGCGATACCCCATGTTAACTGTGTTTTAGGAGCACTGGATTTATATAAGGATAGCTTATAATGCTATCCACTTAAGGAGGTTTAACTTTGTGCCTGGAGACATTCCCAGAATAAACCAATTAATGATGTGATTTATGCATGAGTACTCTAAAGCAAATTCTTAGTACTGTATATTGTGATCATAAATGCATGGGAATATAACTAATTACTCAGCCTCAATTTTGCTCCATTTTATGAACTTTATTTAATTTATGGACCAGAGTTTATTGATTCTTTGGTCAACTCAATAGATTGTGACTTCAAGAACATATATTACTTTTGAAATCATGGGGTAGAATATGTTGAATTAGAGTTGTATGTTATTTGAATGAGTTTCCTTGGCTATCTGAATATATTATTGGATTGTGTGAAACTCTACTGCTAAATGCTATACCATGCCAATGCCTTCCTAACCATCCTGTAGTCTTTAAACACATTATTATCGTTAGCCATACAGGAGAGAAATCATATAGAACTTCCTATTGTCTGCTCTAGGCCATTCTCTGGCCACGCCTTTCTCCTTCCAATTGCTAGAATGTGCATGTACAAGCTAGATCTCAGCAATTACAATGAACTAAAAAGTGGAAATTCCTTTTACAGAATCATAGACCGAGACCACAGAAAGCATGTGTTCCCCGCATTATGACATCATAAGAAATATGATAGTTGGATTGTTTTTTAACTGTTCTTTGGAAGAAATCATCTTCTCACTCTTTCAAGCCATTCATTTTGAAGGGTCTTTTTTTTAAGTGGCTTATGAAATCTATGTAGAAATGGTTGCTAAACAGCAAAAGTCATTAACACTTTCATCTCAAATTAATTTAAATATTATAAAAATATTTTTGATATTTCAGCTTGAGGAAATAATCCACTTTAAATTTACATTAAGTGTCTAACATTTGAGCATTTAAAAATGTACTTATATATATTCCATGTGCATATTTAAAATCTCAATAATTAAAATAGCACATATCTAAAAACAAGCTAATGGATTCTTTTATTAAATAAAACCAATATAAAATGTATAAATATGCCATAAAATAGTGTTGTATTGTTAAGGACTTCATCAAAAAGAATCCAATATGACATAGTTTCCACAAAATATATAGCAGTTCTGACAACTTGTGCTCTGAGGAGCAAAAGTACATTTTGCAAAGGAAATATGAAATACCTAATTCAAATGGAATATTTTATCAGCTGAGCATAATAAAATTCAGTTTTGAGAGTGAAACATCTAACAGACACAAACTTCCTCTTCTTGTTTAATCACAATATATTTTGTTCGTTTCTCATGCTTGACTTCTTGTCAGAATGTTAGCCTAATGAGCAAACTGTGGGTTTGAAAATTACCAAAACAAATAACCAAGAAGGCAGGTGCCAATTCAAAGATACTCTGTGGATTTTTTTCCTTTAAGTTCTTTTTGAAACTCTTATGTGAATTAAAACAGGTATCAAATATTGATAGATTTGGTGATTTATTATTTATAAAGGCAATGCAGCCTTTTTACAACCTCTAACAGTAAACTGCTAGTTTGACAACTTAAACTAAGACCTCATCAAGGAGGAAATAAGGAACACAGACATAACCACTGTCAAGTCAAAGCACTGAGAATGCATGCATTTAAAACTGATATATGTTAATAGGACATATTCCTGCTAATAAACAAAAATCTAAAATATGTGCAAGAAAATGACATTAAAATAAGGCTTGGGGGCTGGTGAAATGGCTCAGCTGGTAGCAGCATAATTTGCCAAACCTGATTACCGGAGCTTGATTCCCAGAATCTACATGATAAAAGGAGATGACCAGTTCTCACACATTGCCTTTTAACCTATATACGTGAGCTATGGTACATGTTTGCATACAATCCTTTTCTCACACAATAAATGAATAAATAAAAACAATACGTTTCTTCTGTTATGTGTAATGAGATCACTAAACTATGCAGAATTCAAAGAAAATAATTTTTAATCAACATTAAACATAATATAAAACTATGTTGACAGTTGATTTACCACATATAATCCATGAAATACAGTTTAAAATAAATATATTATTATGGTAGGTTTAACATGAAGCATATGAGCGATGGTTAAAATGAATATTTCAATTAGTTAATGCTTTTCTAATATAACTTAGAATAATATAGTAAAATGTTGCATCTACCATACACTGAATTGAAGATACAACATGTTTATTTGATCTGTGATGAAGAAGTGCAAGGATATTTGAGTGTGAGGTAAACAAGTCCTGATTTGTACATGACATCCTGGTTTTTCTGGATTCTTTGCTTGATATTCTATCCATTTGAGTTGAGGTCCTCTTCTGTTTTGAATTCCCTAACCAACATCTTTATATTTCCTGATACTCACAGTGAAGAGACTTGTTATATGATAGTTGTTTTCAAGGCTCCTAATGCTACCACACTTTAATATAGTTCCTCATGCTATGGTGACCCCAAAGTAATTTTTCTTGCTGCTTCATAACTATAATTTTGTAATTGTTGTGAATTGTAATGTAATCTGATATGCAGTGTATCTGTGAAATGGTCATCAGACCTTAAAAAGAGGTCTTTACAACTCAGAAGTTGAGAACCCCTTTTGAATGAGAAACTTTGTGAATGAAGGTTAAAGAACAACTATTCTGTTTTTTAGTCACTATTGCTTGATATAATGGGAAAAAATGATTGTCTTTTGTGGCATTACTAACTAAGGACATTACAGTAGTGTACTGCAAAGGTTTTTTTTTCAGAAAGGGTATTTTCTTCACATGAGAGGGTAGTAACTTCAACCAATACTTATGGACTCAATTCATTTCCTTTCAGAAAAATTCACCATAATTCTAAAAGAAAGCAGAGAACATTTGCTATGGCCTTAACTTTTAGAGTAAACAGGACTTTTGTGAGATTTGCTAGATGTTATCTTAGTCAAACTTTCCTAAACCTCAAACATTACTACAAATTTATCTCATTTATCTTTTATATCTTCTAGTATCTTTTGAAAATAAGTACAATTTTAGCAACAGAGACATCTATTTATATCCTGATTGTAAAATACATATGTTTCAAATTGTATATGATGCTATCAAATTAAAAGGAAATGCTCCTGTAAATTATACAATATTTTATCAACTAAAACAAATAAAGGTTATTCTATGGAAAGAAACACGCCTTTGCTGTACAGGATGTGACTAAGAAGAACCTTGGGACACTTTAGTACAGGTTAACGGGAAGAGGCACTCATCACTGGGATTCAGGCCTGAGTTGAATTCTTACTACCACATAATTCAGATCTTCTGTCTCAATCTATCCTCTGAACTCCATACAAATTCCCTGAAAAAAAAAAAGAGTATATGTGCACACACACAAAGTAAACATTGAAAAACTTCAAATATTCTTAAACTAGCATACTAAAAAGAATACAGAATTCTTATATGTATGAACTACAACAATTTAGATGAGTGTGCTGTCACTCTTTTCAGAATTATATAAACAATTAGCATTTATTTATTTGTATTCTGAACATAGACCACTATGAGTTACGTTTCTCTTGACGTAAGATGAGTTAAAATATTCTATTTAAATTATCTCACTGTTAGTTGCAGTGGAATATAGCCACAGATAACTGAGATCAATGGCACACAGGAGTTGGTTAGTAGATTTTGTTTTAATAAGCCAGGAGAGAGGTGAAATGCCTTGTATTCATGTAAACAGAGATGCTATAGTAGTTATTTTGTTTCTCTCATTGTGATGGTCAAATTCCTGACAAAAGCAGTATAAGGGAGCAAGAGCTCGTGATGGCTCCCAGTTCATTATGGAGGTACAGGTGAGGCAAGTAGCCACCCTGAGTTCTCAGTCAAAAAGCAACAATTCAGAAATGGTGGTGGTCTGCTGGCTTTTTCCTCGCAATTAGGTTGTGGACTCTAGCCCAAGGCATCATTCCACTGAAAGTTTGGCTCTACCCATCTCAGATGATCCAATCTAGAATCAACCTCACAGGCATGCTGAGAGGTCTGTGTCCTACATGGGTCTAGACTATTTCAGTCTGATATAGTGTAAAAAATCAGTCATGTTTCTGTATTTCCATGCTAGCAGTAAGACTCTCATATCTCTGTAAGTCTTTGTCTTTAAACTATAAGTTTTCCTTGTAAGCATTTCCTATTCTCTTTATTGGATAGGAAATTGTCCAACTTTTCATGTTCTTTCTTCAGTACAGAGACTATAACAAGTGATTCCATTCATAAGCTATTTTGAGGAAAACTACTCATTTAATGCCACATTAACTAGGTAAAACACTGGCAAACTGGAAGCACCCAGGTAATTATAAAGGAGAAAATATGTATCAGTTTCATATTACAGATAGGTAAGTGAAGAATTCTTTCTAGAGGAAGATTTTTAGAAATTTTTGTCATCCTTCTGTTTGAATAAACATTTCTAATTTATTTAAAAACTAAATGTTACATATTTCAGGCCATAGACTTAAATTTGGTTTAATTGTCAAGCAGTGAATGAATTTCATTATTTGTAATAATGAATGGCTATATTATTCATATGATTATTTTATTATATCGTGTTGTATTTATAATATCTAAATATTGAGCTACAGATTTTAAAAGGTAGTTATTGCAATGATAGAAAAATGATTTTTATGTATTATATAGGCAGTCCAAAATAGTATGAAATAGGAATTTATGTGGTTTAATGCCGTCCCCTCCAATATCCAATAAAGATATAATATCACTATCATTTTGACAACATCAGAAAGTATGGACAGAAGATAACCTATACTGTGTTCCTTAATCACAAGATGTAGAGTCAGCATTCAAACAGAAATTCTGGCTGCAAGATGACACCACAAGTCCACAGCTATTCTTTATTTATAGAATTTAAACCTAATATTTCATAATCTACAACAGCAAGATTGTGGTGTATTGAACTAAATAAATGGCATGTCCATTATGTTGTGAACTGAAATACAGTCCCTTGCTGTTACTGTGTGCTGGAACATTTTCTAGTTTTACTTTGGTTGAATGAATTCAGCCCAGCAGTCAATCGGATCAATAACTTGAGGCTTTGATTTTCCTAAGATGTTAATAATAAAGAGCTTAAAAGGAGGACATTGAGAAACAGGTGCCAGCATCTCTAGGAGCCTCTGACTAATAGAATCTAGGAATCTTTGAATAACCGATCCAACTCTGTTTGATCAGTGTCTTAGAAAACAGGACAAAGAATTCTGCCTTTCCTTATAAACTATCTCATGTTTTTTTGGAAACTTTATAAAAGATGTTTTTATGTTTTTATCTTATTATAGTACTCTCTGAAGTTCAGGAAGCTGAAGCGATGTGACAGCTTTCATATGTAATATCTCCAGTAGAGGCGCCATGTTTTTGATACTTACTGTCCCTTTAGAGAAAATAGAAACAAAGCTCCTGAGAAGTCAGAACAAGTCTACTTTTCCTAGCTGGTATCAATCACTTCAAATCATTTTTCCCCACATAAAAGTAAATATTGGCTCACATCTTAAATCATTCGCTAATGTTGTTTAAGATTGTGTCAAAGACCAAGCATGTGAGTGCCTGGTTTTGAATGCTTTGAATGGAATTTTAACACACCACTAATGAATAGAGATTTAACGCTAAGCATATGTTCTACCTGTTAGCTATATCTCCAGCCCTCACTATAAGTGTTAATAGACAATCTAATATATTGAATTAAATCTGCTTTTCACAAAGTTAGTACACATTAAAAGTTATATCATTCCTCATGCCTCTGCAAGTATATTCTTCCTATGGATTTATCATGATGCATTAGAAATGAAGGGAAAACAAAAACACTTCATCTTCTTAAGCTGAAATATTATTATTAAAGTTCAGTTATTTTCATAATGATTTGTAAAGATTATGAAATGTGTCTGTTACAAAGTAACAATTTTTGTTTTGATGGCAGGAAAGATAGTACTTAAAATCAAAGATCTTTACCCTTCAGATGACAGCAACACCAGAAAACTCATTTAACTCAACCATTTATTTAGAGCTATTCTAAAATTGATAAAAAAAATTATTGAAATTTACTTAAAGAATCATAATAGAAACGCACTCAATGGGTCTTTAAAACCTTACCAGGTCAGAGTACTTGAGGAAATGACTGTGACTTTTGGAATTGTTCAGAACACATGGCAAAATATAAGACATAAAAGTTGCTACACTTATATGAATTTAAGAACTATCTTAGAAAGGGTGATTTAGCTATTGCAATTGCTTATAATAAAAATTATGGAGTATGGTCTATCTCTGGGCTTTTTTCAGGTTTCTGAATACAGTCATTGTGGAGCTCTGGTTGAGGAGCATGGCTCCTCCTTACAGAGAGATTCTGCATAGCCCTCCCATGTTAGTCAGCACTCACTGAAAGTTGGCCCTATGGGTCTCAACTCCTTGTTTAGAAATAAATTCTTCTGTAGACTGTAAAATAAACCTAGCCACAAATAAAAATTTCCTTATCATTCACAGAATAATATTGATTGGTTTATATATCATGATTTCCTTGTTATTTTGCAGAAGCCAATGCAATCCTTGACTCGCAGTCCAATATGAATATGACGGTAGACTATATGGATCCATGGTGTCACATGAAAATGTCATTTGTTCACATGTTTTTATTTATTTTATATTGCTTCCACTTGTAATGTAGTTATTTATTTAATTTTCTCCATAAGTACTATTGTTAACAAAAATGTTTGAAATATTACATCAAAAGCAACTTTCCATTAGACAGTTAATGTTTCCATTAAACATTAAATGTTATGTAGCTAAGAAGAAAATTTTTATTCTGTTGTGTCCTATTGCCTTTTACTAATATCAGCTGCTACTTAATATTAAACAATAAAATGGAGTTGTTGTTTGAAGCACAGCAACTATTGCCAGAAACATTTACTTAAATATAATAAAGGAAACATGAATTACTGTTTCCCATAATCAACTCTAGTAGAAACATACCTCAGTTTCAATAAAAACAAATTCATCCCCTTTAATTATTAGTGTTAGATTCTGTGATAATAAATGCAAATACATTTCAATTTCAAATTTTAGAAATTTAAAAAAGAGGACTTCATTTAAATAATTTAAATGTAAATACTAAGTTTAAATAGTATATGGTAATATTATATGTTGATATTTATAAAATCATAATTTAAAACTAAAATTCTGCCAGGCAGTGGTGGCGCACGCCTTTAATCCCAGCACTTGAGATGCAGAGGCAGGCGGATTTCTGAGTTCGAGGCCAGCCTGGTCTACAGAGTGAGTTCCAGGACAGTCAGGGCTACATAGAGAAACCCTGTCTCGAAAAACCAAAAAAAAAAAAAAAAAACCCTAAAATTCTTAAGATAGCTAGGTTTTCATCTTCTGGATTTGTATTGGAACACCATTGCATGACTTAAATATTTTGAGATTTTAATATAATGAAAATTAGCATATTTTACCATAACACTAAATACTATAACAACAATCAACCAGTTGAAACAAGTGATTAAATTTCATGTTTGCTCAGTAAGCACTTATCTTTGGAATGTATGTATACAGCTGTGAGTTCTATTAAACTAGCCAAAGATTTCTTCCAGGAAACTGTTTTAGATAATATTAAGGGAATGACAAAGTAGAGGAGGAAGATTCACAAACCGGAGATGGTTTTATTATCGTTGTTTCTAATGTTGTTATTGGTGCTTTATACATTATAAAAAAATGATTCAAAACAATGTAATTTCCTTAATTCACTTACAGTAATTTCAAGTTTTTATAATATATTGGATACTATTTGTGTTTTTTCAATTGGCATTTTAAAAATAATTGTCAGTATAATTATTTAAAAATTATTGTCATTTATTTTAAAATTGGGCATGCAGTTTAATTTAAATTTAATTTTTTCTACTTTCAGGAGAAGTCTATGAATGATTTCCTCAAAGGTTACTTCCAGAGGGGTAAATAGTCATTTGATCTTTGCATTTCACTGGTGTTTCTTTCTTCCTAGATAGGACTCTCAGCTTTTACATTTTTGAATTTAGAAAAAAAGAGCCAGTGATGATGCTTTCCTCAGTGTCTGACGTTTGCCTTGGGGCAGCTGAGGGCTGGGGCAGCTTATGGCAGAAACACTCGCAGCTGACTGTTGACATTTTCAGGGTAATTATAGCTCAGGAGTTGGCTGCTTGAAAGAGCAAAATCGTGTCACATATGACATGGCCTATCTTTCCTAATATCCCTTCACTTTTAAATAGAGTTCAAAGTCAATGACAGAAAAGTAACAGAATTATGAAGTAAATGGAAGTTTAAACACAAAAAGAAGATAGCTGTTAAGAGATTATTTAGAAATCTTCAAGGAAATATATGTTCCACAAATGTAGTACACAAGATAAATTTAAAGAAAACAAGTAAAACTGCTCTGTTATTAGCTAAAAGCATTAGCCTAGACATTACATTCAGCTAAGACTCTTATACACAATCCAGTTAGGATCCTAGTCCCTCATCAATATATCAGTCTGGTCTGTGAGTTTTAATTCTGCAAGCCTAGGATGCAAGACACAGACCTCTTAGAAACCTGGAGCGTTACACTAACTCTGCCTCTCATAAAGTGTCACAGAGGTACGTGGAAAATGGGCTGACTTTGGCTGTAGACTATAAATGGAGCCATGAGAAATGTTTGGAAACATGAATAACAAGTCAAACACTTTCTATTACAGACAGAAATTTCATTAGAAGCCAGGCATACAGAAAAAAAAAAAAAAGGCAGAGAGGATAGCATTAAAAATGATGACAACTCAGTGTGATTGATGCAAGAATGCACAAAATAGGAAATGCAGATAAAAAAGCACCTACTGCCAAGCAGGAAGTTGGTAAAGAAGGGATTTTGAACTGGAGGATGGGCCATTGAGAGGTTACTTGGTGCTTCTACTGAGATCTGCCTGTCACAAGGGAGAGATTCTGGCACACTCGAAAAGTTCCTACTGTGTTATTTCTTTGATGAATTCATCACCAAACAGGATCTGGACTTTAGCCCTAAAGTCTCAGAGAGCCTTGATTCTGACAGCAGAAAACATATGTTAAAGTGATGAGAGATTTTCTTCCCAGGACTCAGCTGCATTAAAAACAGAAGCTTACTGGGTAAGCCTAGAATCTGTGAATGGGAATTTCATTTGTCCTGTGCATGTTATAGAGCAGTATAACAACCATAGACACGATCTTCCTCTAATCTGAACAGTAAGAAAAGCTCATTTTCTTTCTCTCATTTCAGATTCTTTCTGATAAAGCCTTCCTTTGAGTGTGTGCTACAATATTCTCACATATTACCTTAACAACAAAGGAAGTGGAAATCACATGATCTCCCTCTACTGTGGCTGTCCACATATCTAGACTGTTACATGGATATTATACTCTTTCCCACCAAAGGTGATCCTATTCACACATTTACAAGAAGCAACAATAGTTACTGTTACATGAGGTCCTAATCCATGATAAATTAAGAATGGGCTGAAGATTTTGAAGAAGGAATAAAAATAATGGTGTATAAATTGTTCCAGGTGCATGTAAGCAGAGAAAAGCCTGAAAACAAAATCTCATCAGTGAGATCTACCTCATGACAAATAATGAGAGTCTGACCCAGGGAAGAGGGACAAGGCAGGGACTTGAAAGCACATCAGAGACACCCTGAATTCCAAGTGCTTTTCTCAGCAATGAAACACTGGGAATAAGACAAGAGTTAATATACATTTTAGAGAAATTTTCCTATAATTTCAAGAGATTGAAAGAAAGTATTTGCCCAACATTTAGATAATGAAAATTATTATGGTGTGAGATTCATGTCTGATAACTTTAAAGGACCACTGTGGTGAACTAAATAATCTAAATGTTATGTTGGATTATATATGTTATATTTTGGTTTCAAAACATTCTATTAGTGATTATAGTAAAATATAGATTATATCATTCTTAAACTTTGGTTTCATAAAGCCCAAAATAATGTAGTAATTAGAGAAATAAATACATACAATTGGATGATAGCTTTACAGAGAAACCATAGAATAAATAAAACAGGGCACAAAATTCAGAAATAAGCTTCTGTGTATAACACTAAGTGTATATGGGAAAGGGCTTTATTTCTGTGAATTCACTGATTGTTTTAATTTTTGAATGTATAAGGATTATGCCGGCAATTTAAATGTCTTTACCAAAAAAAAATTAAGTTTTTAAAAAACACAGAAGTTTGTGAAAAAATGAATAGTTTTCTTAATAATTTAAATTTAGATTAAAATACACTTAATTATTATAAAAGCTTGGAGAAATGTTACTTTAAATTTGCATAATGATAATTTTTAAATTATTAGATTTAATAGAAGATTACTTTGGTGTCCTGTGATTTAATCATTCTTAAATATAGTTTGAGGTTTTGTTCTATTAGTTTATGATATGCACATGTACTGGAATAGCACAATGAGTCCTGTTAACATTTATAATTTACCCATGCCAATCAACAGAAAATGAAAAACAAATGTTTAAAATAAAAATATCTCTCATGAATATATAACTTATTCTCATATTGTCATCAGTCTTAAATAGAACTTTGATTGATTAGCTACAGGCAAGTATCAGTATGGCTGCATTCCTATTTTTAAAAAATGAACTCTTGGATTTTGTCATGCTAGCAACATGAAAGTTTTTTACATGTATACTTTAATCCAAATTGGGAGGTGGGCATTATACATAGAAATCAAATACAAGGCAAATTACTCATCAGATGCAAATCAGAAATTTCACTATCTACTCCAGCCTCAAGAACAAAAGAACTAAAGATGTTTTAATTATATGTCCTACAAGTCATGCAACACCTTCACATTTGTGTGTGATTCATACATACACACACACACACACACACACACACACACACGCACACACAATTACTTTTAGAGTCCAAAGTGAGATTCTGTAGAATTCTGAAGTCCATTCATGAACACATAAGCAAAGCTATGAAGAGTAAAGTCCTGCTGTTAGCTGAGCCTTGATCCCTGCTAGGTTAGTTAAGTGCAGTTGCTTTCCAAGAAATTTTACCTGCGTTCTGGGTGAGGTCTTCAAGCTTTACTGTATTGGTTGGTCATGGTACCTGGGATAGCAAATACACAGAAGGCTAACACCAGCCTGCTTTTGCTTCCCTTGGGCTTGATGCCAAGCTGCCCCTATTTCTCTGCAGAATTCACTCATAGGAGCCAGCAACACAAGGAAATAAAGAGTAACTCCCTCCAAGAATAAACAGGAAGCTGTTGGCAACAGAAGCCAGGTGGCATTCAGCTAGTCAGAAAAATAAGCAGCTCTGAAATTAGATTTCAAAGCTTATTCAGTGACCACTGGTGGTCCTCAATTATATTAAAAACTTGGTGCCTTTGTACATTTAGAAAGAAGTCTTTTTTTCCAGATATGTTTCATTCTTGAAAGACAACGTAGAACCTTCTATGGTTATTATATATTTGTTATCGTCAATAAACAGGCCCATCCCCATTGGGAATATCATCATGTTTTTACTTTGAAATGCGGGTAAAGTTAAAGAAAGAAAATCTTTGAATGCAGAATAAATTGCTTAAATGAGAGTTACATTGAGACACAGATTTTAACAAACTTAGCAAAAACAAAATGAATCAAAACAAATTCAAAGAGAATGCTGCTAAATGATCTGATCTGGAGAAAAGTCTGCCTGGCGTGGGATTCAAACTCCAGAGATTTCAAACTAGCCCTTTCCTAGTTACCAATGTACAGTATGACTTCATCGCACATAGATTCATTTAGCACAGCAATTCTTTAAAATTATAAGGCACACAACATTTCAGGTTCAAGAAATTATCGTTCATGTCAAAGAAAAAGTTCTCAGGTGATTCCAGGTTAATGCTGTTGCTACAATGTTCCAGAAAAATTCTGCCCCAGGGACTGTTCATTTTAGATGAAGCTCACTGCCTCAGGGATATTTGAGAACATCAGATGTAGCCAAGGGCACCTCCGACAGCTTCCCTGGGAGACGAAGAGGTTGTACATAATTTCATATTATATTATAAGTCATGAAAGACCCATAAATATTCTATCTTCTAAAATGGATTGTTTGGCGGATTCTGGGTTATCACTGAGCACTTATTTTTAAGTGTCCTGCAGACAGACTCTAAGTAAATATTTTGAAAGTTACAAAGGGTCTGATAGAAAAATAAATGTTAACTATGATTAAGGAACTACCAAATTAGTAGTATTTAGGAGCTGTATCTAGTGTTTTTCCATGCACAAGAAGACAATATCTAGGAATGTTTTATATATCTGGAGACAATAATATTAATATGGTCTATTTAAGTTCCTATGTATGTGTATAAGTGTCTGTGTGAGTGTTTTTGTGTGTACTTGTGTGCATGTATGTATGTGTATGTGTTTCTGTATGTTCTGTAAGTTGAGATTTTGCCCTTTGGTAAGGCTCAAAGTCTTACAGAAATATTTGGAACATTTACCATATATGTTTAAATTTTTCATAAGCTCTGTTGTAATTTTATCAGAAAATATTCATGTTTTCATTTCTTTCATGTCAATTGTAAGTAAAAATGAAGCTTTGGATGAGTTCAGCATTTCTTCATTTCAGTTAGAATAAAATACAGGAATATTTCTATTTTACTTTGTTCTGTGTTTTCGTATGTCCAGTGGATATTTAATTTCGTCCTTTTACTACAGCATTCCAAAATAGAGAATGCTCCACAATTAACATATACACTATCTGAAAAAATTCCAGATAAGGCTAATATTAACAATATATAGAGACAAGAAAATTATTTTTTACCATATTTTATTTATTTTGTGTATGTGGACCTACTTGTCATAGCACACAAGAAAGGTCAGAAGATGAAAGCTACAGTTGTCCCTTTCCTCCATGTGGGGACAGGGGATTAAACCATTTCACTATACCATCAAAATTATTAAAAGTATAAAATTGTGAACAAATATATATATGTGTGTGTGTGTGTGTGTGTGTGCGCGCGCGTATGCATGGTTTGTTTGTTTCACTTATATCTAGTGCCTATGTGTATGTTGGATGTTGGCATAGAGACATTTGTGAATTTGGAGGAAGGAGGTCAATATCATGTATCTTTCTTTATTGTGTCCCATCTTATTTTTGAGACAGAGTCTCTCACTAGACCTAGAGCTTCCTAGTTTGGCTATGCTGGCTCCCATGTAAACCCCAGGATTCTTCCTGAGAACTACTAATACATATGTCTGCTGCTCTGACATTTTATTGCATGTGCTGATGGTCCAAAGCAGATCACATACTTGTATTACAATCACCTGTCACACCCAGCCATCTCAGCTTTGTAATTCATTCATTTAACCACTCATGCTAATACCATTTTCTCACTAAACGCCATTAAACAAAGAAATCAGAAAACTAAGGGATCCACTATGGACAGAGACCGCTAGGTTTATCCAAATTTCCCCGATCTAACACTGAATATATTTAAATTAAAATATATGTGATTATTATACATGATAAAAATTTGTAGATTGCTAGCATTTAAATGAGACAAATAACTACTTTATTTTTCCCATCTGTAGTGGCACTTAAAATATTCTGGAGGCTAAATAAAAGCATTAAATAAGGCTATAGCTTTATTATTTGTAAGTTGAGTAATGTTATAACTGCCTAACAATTTCCAAGGAGTACAAAGAGAAACAGCATTCACTACATGGATACATGCTGGTGCACTGTGTTTTAATTTTACTGACATTCTTGCCATCTCAAATATTCTGAACTGTGCTATAATTGCAGAAATTCACTAACAAAATGCCAGTGGTATATGCCATTCTCAAGTACTGTGACTCTATGGGAATAAACACTGCTTTGATTAGTGTGTAACATACAGTTACAGGCTTTTATAAGGTGAATGAATGACAGACAAGGTGGAGTCTTTTCCCTATGGCAAGATAAATTGATCAACTAACAATGCTATCAGTCTCTCCTTATCTAAGACTCTTTAAAATCTGTAGAAAATTTCTAATTATTTTCCACATATCAACCAAGCTGACAAGAAAACATTCAAAAGACAAAACAATAACAAAAGTAACATCTATCTGTTGTGACTTGTTTAAAATTCTGAATTAATACTAAATAGAAAACAGGAATGAGTTTTAAAGAGTAGGCTTAAATATTGCCAGTCTTGAAGAGGTTGATAAAAGTTATTGAAACTCTGTTTCCTTATTTGTAAAAGGGGATTCATTCAGTGAAACTTTGTAATAAACAATGAAAAAAAATGATGATCCTACTAAACAATCTTCAAATTGCCTATTTAAAACACAGGTAGAAGTTGGGGACCCCTGTGGTTGAATTAGGGAAAGGCTGAAAGAAGCTGCAGAGGAGGGTGACCCCTTAGGAGGACCAGCAGTCCTCCTAAGTCAGCTAACTCAGGTCCCTGAAATCTCTCAGAGGCTGGTTGGCAGCATACACCAGCTGGTGCTAGTCCGAGGCCCTGACACACATATAGAGCAGGTAACTGCCTTGTCTGGCCTCAGTGGGAGGAGATGCTCCTAACCCTGGAGAGAGACTTGAGGCCCCAGGAAGTAGGAAGGTCTGGGAGAGGGTGGTGGTTGGACATTCTCTTGTAGACAGGGGAGTGAAGGAATGGGGTAAATAACTATGGGAGAGCAGACAGGAAGGGGGAAAACAACTGGATTTCAAATAAACAAATAAATAAATAAATAAAAATAAAAGTAATAAATAAAATAAAAAATAAAACACAGGTAGAGTAGTTAAATAGAACCAATTCTACTAATGATAGGGAGGTGGCCAATAAATATAGGAAAGAATGGCAAAAGTCACTAATCTTTAGAAAGATATAAATTAAAGCCTCAGGGAGGGATAACTCCAAATGGGTTAGAAGATCTGCTAGCACATTAAAAAACTGTTTTAACGTACATGTGAATGAAGAAGCAATTGCTATCTGCAGCACTGTTGGTGGGAATGCAAAGCAATCCTATGATATGATAAACTATGATAAACAATATGGTAGTTCCTTACAAAAATTTAAAATGAGGCTCAGCATGTAAAGACACTGGTCACTAAAGCTAGGTTTTACCCTGGAACCCATGTGCTGTATGTAAGAAGATAAGAAGAGAACTGACCTCTGTAACTTGTCTTTTAGTCCACCCCAACACACACACACACACACACACACACACAGAGAGAGAGAGGGAGGGAGGGAGGGAGGGAGGGAGGGAGGGAGGGAGGGGGAGGGAGAGGGGGAGGGAGAGGGAGGAGGGGGAGAGAAAAGAGAAGGGGGTACCATGGCATCCTAGTATATACATTCACATAAATAAAAGTGATTTTTAAAAATAAAATAAGAGAAAATAAAAGCACCACATAGAATGCAATTCCACTTGTGCGTCACTTGTATAAATGAATGAGAGTAGAATCTTGGTATTGTTGCATAACCATAATGGCAACAATAGTTCTTATGACTTAGAGCTAATTCCATATAAACATGGGAATGGACAAGCCAAGGCAGTGTGTATATAAAATGGAATATTATTAACTTCAGAACAGACATAAATCAGAGACGGGGAAATATCTATGCTAGTAAGATGTTTGGTGTGCAAGCAAGAATACGTAAGTTTAATCCCCAACACTTAGGCTGTATGTCCTGGGATACACATGTAATACCAGCACTGGGGATGTGAAGACAGGAGAATACCTAGGTCTTTCTTTCTTTGAATTTTTTTTATTAGTTGTTTTATTTATTTACATTTCAAATGTTATCTCCTTTCCCAGCTTCTCCCCCAGAATCCCCTATTTCATTTTCCCTGCCCCTGCCTCTATGAGGGTGTTCCCTCTATCTACCCACCCACTTCTGCCTCACCACCCTAGCATTCCCCTATGCTGGGGTATCAAGCCTTCACTGGAACAAGGACCTCCCCTCTCAACGATGCCTGACAAGGCCATCCTCTGCTACATATGCAGCTGGAGCCATGGGCCCCTCTGTGTGTATTCTCTGGTTGGTGGTTTAGTCTCTGGAAGCTCTGGCTGGGATCTGGTTGGTTGATATTGTTGTTGTTCCTATGGGGTTGTAAACCCCTTCAGTTCCTTCAGTCCTTCCTCTAACTCCTCCATTGGGATCCCCCTGCTCCGTCCTATGTTTTGCCGCGAGCATCCACATTTATATTGGTCAGGCTCTGGCAGAGCCTCTCAGGAGACAGCTGTGTCAGGCTCCTGTCAGCAAGCACTTCTTGGCGTCAGTAATAGTGTCTGGGTTTGGTGTCTGCAGATGGGTTGGATCCCTAGGTGGGGCAGTCTCTGGATGGCCTTTCCTTCAGTCTCTGCTTAATTCTGCTTCAGACTCTTTGTCCCTGCATTTCCTTTAAACAGGAGCAATTCTGGATTAATATTTTTGAGATAGGGGGGTAGCCCCATCCCTCAACCACAGGCTGTGCCTAAGCTCTGAATATGGTCTCTACAGGTTCCTTCTCCCCTTTGTTGGGTATTTCTGGTTGTTAGAAAATCTAGTTCAAAAAATAAGCTGGAAAGAATATAAGAACACCCATTGTTAACTTTTGACCTCCAAGTTCACTTGCAAATCAGTCTTCACGCATTACCACAATCAAGTACACATATAAGTTTTAACTTTTTGACAAACCATTGTGAACCTAGACATACGAATGAACAAAATAAATATGCAGAGTGCTATGCCTGTCATATTTAAACTTTAAAGATATCATCCTATGTGGAATTAACCAGTTACAGAAGAACATTTCTGGTGTGATTTGATTTACATGAAATATGTAGTAAAATTAGTAGAAACAGGAGGTGGGATAGTGCTTACCAGGGGCTGGTAAGAAGGAAAGTTCTTAACTAGGTATAGAATTTGAAGTATAAAGGATAAAGAGTTTTGAAACTGTGTACCAGAGTGAAAATATACCACTTGAAATATATCTAAAATCGCAAATATTATAAATGTTATACCTTTAACCATACTTAATATTGAAACACAGTGTGTATACAAAAGACTATACTGAACCACATTATATGTCCAAAAGTCCCAGACTGTAATTGATGGGCAGAATAGCAGTTATAGGAAACAAAACATTGCTCCTTTGTTTGAGGACAAGAACTTTGGATCCCACATGCCACTACAAGCCTTTGTATAAGCGTTATGATATTTTTCCAGATTCATGATGCTGCGAAACATCATATACTGTGCGATGAAAACTTTGATCTTTACACAGACTCACAGTATACACTGTATGATACTTTATCTTGCACGGGGCAGCACCAGTAAGGCATAGCTCTCAACAGCCATGTGATCCCCAGGAAAAAACAATCAATTCTCTCCAGCAAACAAAATCAGTTAAGCTATGACTTTCTGTAGAATTATGTGTGTAAACACATTTTGACATACTACAGTTTTGAGTTGTGATACTTTTATCAGGATTTTACTCCTTCTAAAGCTCAGAATTATCAGTCCGAGAGATAAACTTCACTGAATGAGGTTCACTAGCTCTTATGTTTTATCATTCATTTTCTCACCTATTCAGTGGAAAACTTGTATATGTCTACATATGCAACTTGTTTATGCAGAAGTTGTCCTTAGTAGAGATGTGATTTAAGGACAGGCAACTGATAAGTTATTTTTTTAATTCAACTTCACCCATTTTTTTTCTGGGGTTTCCAAAGTATCTTCTGATGCTCTCTTATCTTTTGTCTTATCATGAAGCAGGAAAACAAAGCATATACATCGTGGTGGCTTTCTGTGATCAGACTGCTATCAATGTCTAGCCCAGAAAGAATCTGCACTCGTTTTCTGGTAATTTTAGTAATTACCTCTTTTGATATTTTGAATAAGCACACCACTGTCCTTGTCCAATAAAACTTTGAATACACTATTGACATATAAACTGCAGACAAGTATGTATTTACTTTATCTGAAGTCATTTGATGATAGTGACAGCCATTATTTGTATCAAATGGCTTTCTAACAAAGGTCTCATTTTTTACCAAATGCCTGTTGAACTCACAGTAACCTTCCAAATCCCCAGATACACAAATAAACTTACATTTTTTTCTATGAATTCTGAGTCTACAGATCCAATACATCTTTTTTCCTTGATAAAAGTTTTCATAATGTATTTAACATTTTGCATTAATTATATATTTATTTATAATTATACCCACATATCTCCATTGCATAATATAGTGTGCATATTTTACATTACCATAATTGTTGAATTTCCTTAGAGTTTTCAGCAAATAAATATATAAATTGCAAAAGCTTACTAAAAATATTCTGAAAAAATTCAAATATAGTTTATGTTAGCTGTTGTGTTTAGATAATAGATGTGGTATTTTATTAGTGGGAATCTATAACAATTAAATTGGCACAACAGCATAATATTAATGCATATAAAAGCTTTCAGCATGCTATCAACAAATAAGCAGATCACATTTACACCGCTTGCCATTTGATCTTACTCATAAAAAATATCTAGATATTACATATAATTCATCTATATAATATAGAGCATAATGTTTCTACTAAAGTCAACAAACCAATCTAGCAAATGCTAAAAGCTAAGGAAAAATACAATTATGGGCTCCTGCAATAACCAGGTATTTAATTTTTTCATTTTCATATTGAAATAGTACAATTAAAATAATAACATTTTTCCTAATGAGAAAGTTATGAAAACAGAAGTTTGAATTTTCTTTAATTGTCCTTATTCCTCATGTAGATATTAAAATTATTATTCATTAAGTAATTTTACTGAACTAACAAAATATATTTCTGAAGAAAGAAGCTCAGCTCAACTCCAAGCTGTTGATCATCTCCTGATGTCAAATATCAAAAGACAAAGTGCAATCTCTGCCCAGCAGGGTCTGACAAATCAGACTTGCTGCTGCTTCTACCTCTGAACTGCCCATGAGATGCTAGTGTCCAAAAGAGTGTCCTTAGCTTTGAAGAGTAAGAGCCACTTGAACTGGACAGGGACATGATTACTAATGCTATTCTGGTGAAAGGTCCTCATTATTAGGTATTTCTTAGTTGCTCCATTAAGACAAACAGCATCTGGATACAATAGAGCATCTTGTCTTTTAACTAAGGGTACAGGGGGTAAATTATAAATTCCTCCACAAAACAACCAAACCAACAAAAAGCTACCAATCTACCAATAATCATTAATGCCTCAAAAAAGACATTCTAGGCTTGTTACTAAATAGTTATAGCTGAAAAAAACTTCCCAGAGGACAAGCTAAATGGTGTCCATACAGGAAAACAAGTCTGGTCGTCAGCCTCCTTGTAGTATCCTACTAGATGTTCTTCATTGATTCTGACCATCAGCAGCCCCACATAAGCACTAACATGGGACTGCCACAGATTCCTAAACCTACAGTCTTGGATAATAAGTGTTTCAGCTTTGCCCTGAGTAGCGCTCCTTATCCTGTTCTTCATTTGTAAAAGAAAGAGAAATAGTGTAGAAGTATGATGAGAAAATCTGAAAGCAACACAACAGCTTACAGGCAATGATAAAACTCATTATCAATAGGGACAGGAGTGAATATCAAGAGGGATTCACAATGATATTTATCAGAGAATGACCAAATACAGTCACAGATAGTTCCCATATAGTAGTAGATAATGCAACCATTTCCTTAATGTTAGTATTTCTCCAGTGGAGTTTAAACTTCCTTGTCACCCAGGAAGCTAAATATTGTCATGTAAATAAATTAAGGTGAAAGCTATACAAGTAGAAGTCATGTGTGAACACTCATAGGTCAACACATGAAGGAGTTACTTTTCTTAGAACTCTCATGAGTCCTTGATGGACAAAAATCTCCCATTTGTGTAGGTCACTGCTTGAGAAAAGAACTCTGAAACCCTTGGACTGCATGAACAATTCTTGGGTATCCAGAAATGGAAATGTCTGATAAAATATAACAGTTAAAAGAGACAATACTTAAGGGCTTTCTACTTGTCAATGTACAGCTAAATATAATACACACTGAATGTATTTTATTTTTAAATATGTTTTGTAATAACTCTGATAGAGTTATTGTAGTAATTGTAGGTGAACTGTAGGCTGGGGTAAGGACTCTGACCCTGAGCAATAAGAATTTCATAGTCCAGCAACCTATATAAATTGGAAAAATAGGAAAAATTGAGAGCAGAAAAGATGAAAAGTTTTTCACAGATGAGAAAAGACATCTAAAGACTCCAGGAGCTTGAGAAGCTAGAATGTGTGTACAGAAGATTCAAAGATCTTCCTTTAAAAGGAAGTACATAAAATAAAATACAATTTTGACCCAGATCATGAAATCATCAAAATGAAAATTGAATAAGAACATAAAATGTCACTCTGAGTCAGGTTCGTAAGATCTAAAAGCACTCAACTCATAGTCTTATTGTTCAAGTTGAAAATAAAAAGGGTTCTGGTAAAGAATAATGCCCTTTTTGAATATATAGCTAGTAAGTTTAAGAAGTCTACTTCCTGTGAGAAGACTCTACTGTGGCCACAGAAGTAACAGCAAATGAGATCATTTCAACCTAAGTAAGATTAAGAAAGAAATTCTAACACCCATTAAAATCATCTGAGAAGGGTTATAGGCTTTCTATTAACCATGTTATATATAATATATAAAATGTATATGGTATATATGCATAGATATATATTCCAATGATGGTATTGATTTTTATATGCTTTCTGTACCTATTCAAATGTATATACACATAAAAAGTTTTCTATATCTATTTATACATTAATATAAAAATATATTGCAATATAAACTTATATATACTATATATTCATACATACAAAATTATTACATATACAATGAGAAATAATATCCCATATAGCTAATTTTGAAATAAGTAGAAGTTCACAGAGAGTAAAGTGTATTTTTTGCTTCACAATATGTCTATTAGGATGAGTTTAAAACAGATATTAATTAAATGGTCACCAGCAAATAAGAATTCTCAACAGAGAGACTAACATGATGCCAACTCCAGAATTTGGTAAGTAGAGAAATATTCTCTGGCTCGTTTCCTTTATCCTGTGACAGTGGACCTTAGAAACATCAACCCTAAATCCCTGCAGTTGAGTACAGAGTGGTGGAGTCCAAGGGAAGAAAGGGATATGGAGGTGTTAACCTACCTATGACCGACCCAATTAGGAGTCAGGTGACTGGAGTTTAGATATTGGAAAGAATGAGACCTTACTGCCTCAGTGATTTATTGGCCACAAAATAGCCATGTTACTCTATTCCTTCTTTTGAAAAGTCTATTTATTTTCTTCAGATTACATCTCTTTGGAATTTAAACAACGTGAATACTAGACCCATATTAATATGACTTCTCTCTATAGCCCTCCATATACTCTGACCTGCAAATGTGTATATAATGGTAAAACAGCTCCTAAGAACTAAACAGTACCATTATCATCAAAGGCGTTCTTATCAGAATGATATAAGACAGGCTCAGTCTTGTTAATGAAATAAAAAAAGGGGGAGAGGCAGAGAGCCTTTGGGGCTACTAGGCAAGAATCTGACATGGGCCAAGAACAAGGAAATGGACTGCTTGGAAGAAACATGACATTGACCAAGGACAAGGAACTACGATACAGGCAGGCATCTAAATATTAGGCTAGAACAAAGAAGTAATTTCAGACAGGAATCTAAATTTTAGGCTATAACAAGGAAGTAGGCTTCAGACATGAAAATGACTGGGCTAGGACAAGGATATTTTGGTGATACTGATAAGCCCTTAGAAACACTGATCAAGGGAGTGTTCACAGAACTTTGTTTATTGCCTTGCTTGTTCTTTGACTATTTGTGTTCATTGTCTTGCTTGTTCCTTGACTATTTGCATCTATTGTAATGCTAGTCCCTTAACCTGGAATTGACCTTAATACTTGCATGTAATTAAAAGGTATAAAAGCAAAAAGGAGGAAGGAGGATGGGATGGGGGTTCTAGGGAAGGGAAATGGGGAAAGGGGATGACATCTGAAATGTAAATAAATAAAATATCCAATAAAAAAAGAAAAAAACAATGAAAAGAACACACTAATGAAAATGTAAGAAATTAACAGTCTTCTCAGGGGAAAACTATGATGTTAACTATAATAAAATATAAGCAATGGGGAGTCAAGAACCATAGCTCAGTAGCACAGCATACATTTAACATGTGTCAGAATCTGGATTCAATATCTGGAATGTGAGTTCACACATACACACACATACACACACATACACAATTCACACAGTCATGTATGCTCATAGATACAGACACATAATCATCAACGTTTGCAGCATTTGTGTTAGACATATCCTGTGGTGTTTTAAGTGAGACTAGCTACCTTAAGATTATACATTTAAAATCTTTTTATTCCCAGTTGGTAAAACTGTTTTCAAAGAATTAGAAAATGAGCCTTGTTGGAGTATGTATATCAATGGGGATGGGATTAGAAGTTTTAAATGTCATTTCAAATGCATTCCCAGGAAGTGTTGTCTCTCTGCTTCCTGTTTGTAGATCTAGATATAAGTTCTCAACTACTGCTTCACTCCCATGCCTGCTAACATGTTCCTGGCATGATGACCATGGACTCTAACTTCTGGAACAGTGAAAACCAAGTTAAACACTTTCTTTTATAAGCTTCCTTGGTTGAAGAATCTATCAAAGCAATCGAAAAGTAACTATGACATCAATTATTGGGATGGTATTCCTAAACAGAGACTAAACATTAACTATGTAAATTTATCCACACTATTAATGATTTCCTAATGCTCCCTAATTTTATGTGAGCTATATACTATTGCAAAGAAAAATAGTAGAACTGAGATACTAACCACAGGCCAGCACCAGTGAGCAGCCCGTCAATATGCTAAAGTTATACCAGATACCGAAGATCACAAGACTGCTTACTAACCTCAAAGCTATGGACAACTGAAAGAGCCTTCTTAATATTTTTTTTCATATGTATAAACTCAATAACTTTAAGTAATAGAGGATAGAAAGTCCATATACAAGACAACTGTTTTATTGACTCCCTAACAAAAGACAATATTACAACAGGAAAACCAAGTCTCTGGAGCCCAGAAAAGATCCATCAGTGTGAACCACCATGTCTCCAATGATCTATACATTCAAAACCCTCAGCTCAGATAGTAAAGGAAAGTAGAAAATAAGGACAGTTTATTTAGTCCTCAATAACCCCATCCAGCTCCCTTTTGATGAAATAAACGTTATCATTGATAAGCCTCAGATATACTTGAGCCCTTTGAGCAAAAGATGCAGTGTCATCAGAACAAAAATACTTTGTCATGTGTGCTCTATTTTTTAGAGATTTGCACATGTCCTTTAGTTGTAGGTTAAATTCTTAAATTTAAATTGAAGATTTTGTTATTGCCAGTGAACATTAACAATTACTTAAGGAGTAGTTATAGACAAAAACTTGATCGTGGACTTTTTAACAACATTAGTGGTAATCACTTATTGAAACAAGTTAAAAATGAGATCTATGTAATTTTTGAAATATAAATTTAATTCTGAATACAGCTTAAAGTTTCAGTTTAAATGTAAAATCTTGACTTTTTTCTATGGTGTACTAAAATTCTCATAGCCATGTGAATTTCTTTTCCTATGTTTTTATTGTACTTTTTCCAATGAACAATACTTAAAGGTCTCTCATATTGTCTCCTTGAAGTCACTTTAATTAACACAGATACTTCAGTTTGATGAAAGTATTACATTATATGTTCCCGAGTTCTTCATTGATTTATAAATTCTTTACTCACTTAACACAAGATAAAGGTGTTTTTTAATTAATTGAACTTATGGGACATAAAACTTTAATATATGTTTTGAGCTAATGACTCAGTTTCCTCTTTATTATCTCAATATATATGAAAGTGTGAGATAGGAGATTACTTTTTGGTCTAGCTCTTGGACAAAGCAATGATACTTCCCAAATGCTTCCATTGAGGAAAATTGTGTAATTAATATCACACTCCAATTGTGCTTGAAAAAAAAAGCATTCATCCAGTATGTCTACAAAACAGAGTGTATTGAAAGAAGAGGTTTTAAACTTTAATTAATTTTAATTCTCCTCCCCCTCTATTTCCCTCCTCAACCTCTGTCTCTGTCTCTGTCTCTCTCCTCTCTCTCTCTCTCTCTCTCTCTCTCTCTCTCTCTCTCTCTCTCTCTCTCTCTCGGTGTATGTGTAGGGGTGTGTGTGTGTGTATGTGTGTGTGTGTATATATGTGTGTGAATGCCTGTGTTTGTCTGTCTCTCTGTCTGTCTGTGTTAGAGACTGAACTCGGGTCTCTTGCACAGTAGACATGAGACCCCTTATCTCATTTTAAGTTCTTATAAACATTCCTTAAATATACCACACTGGTTCTATTTAGTAATTTTTAAGTGTCTTGACTTCTGCTAAAATCTTAGATGAATTTAAGCTTTAATTTTCTTCCTAAAACATAGGAATTAAAAACATTGCTAAAATTTTACTCTAAATGATCTTTAAAGGAAGAAGACTTTCTTGTGTTATAAAATTTTTCTTGTATAGGTAAAAAAGGCAAGGAATATAATAGAATAAAAGTTATCATGCAAATCAACAGGGTAAAGTAGCCAAAAATATTCAATGTTTTCCTTTATTAATAATACTCATGTTCATCTTTCCTTTAGTTTCATTCTTTCCCTTGATTTTTACTGAGGAAATTGTTACCAGGGGTGTGTTCTGTTCCTCATCTTTAAAGATTTACTACAATCTAATATATATATATATATATATATATATATATATATATATATATATATATATAATGAAATGTTAGTTCTTGATATTCAATTAAAATTTATATATATATATATAGTTCTAAATATAATTCAAATGAGGGCACAGGTGAAACTTCAAAGGGTTACTTGTAAAATAATATTAGTTTTACAGGAAAAGAAATAAGAATTAATTCCACTACTAAATTATCTCTGATAATTAATTATGCAGAAGAATCATGTTTTCCAAATTATATAATTATCTTTTTATGAAAGAAGCATAGAAAGAATTTCCCTAAGTTACATTGTGTCTAGGAGAAGAGTCTGTGATGTCCTTGTATGTTTGCCTTTCTCTCTTCTGAGCACAGAAACAGATCCTTTTAGATAGGAAGCTCAAAGGGAACATTAGAGATAGCTTCTATAAGACAGAACCCATATTTCAAACAATGCCTATAACCATGTGCTTGCACCAAAAAATTAGTTGAAAATATCAGCCCCTTTGCACAGATAACAATGCTATGGAATGATTTGCCCCAGTGGAAAGAAGCTGAGAAGACACCAGGTTTTCGGGTGGTCTGCAGAAGATTGCTCTGAGTGCTGAACAGAAGCCAAACTGGCAACTCTCATTTCATTTTCACCAAACAGCAACAGGTATATAAAGGTAAAACGTTATCCTGGTTCTTTTTATCTCCCTGCCTGCTCAAAGTGATGTTCATAAAATGTAACTCTTTTCCTACCATAGCTACTCCAAACTATGACTTAATTTTTTAAAATAAATCAGTTACATTTTATGTGTTGCATATGTGAAAATGCATATTTTAGTGTGTGTGTGTGTGTGTGTGTGTGTGTGTGTGTAATTAAAGTCTTTACATTTTTGTTGGACTTTTCTAGGGAAAGTACATAGAACTCCCTGAGCATGATGTGGTAGACATACTCTGTTTCTATTAAAGTTGAGTGCATGAGTCCTAGAAGATTTACATTTATAGTAGGCATTGTAGCTTGTCACAACGCAAATGCTCACATACTGAACAAAAGTCAGCTGCTTTCTCTTACTGTTAAATCAATTGAACTAAAACCAGAGACCCCTGGGACAGTCAAGATTTCAAATGTATTAGATGTGCCTAAAATTCATTTTAAAATAGTAGTTATGCGATAAATATCTGTCAATATTGGAAGTAGTGTTCAAACACTGCCAATTTTTTTTCAATATTTCTTTTCTCAAGTAAAGGCATGATAAATAGCAATTCTCTCCTAGTACAAAATATCTGTTTGCTTACTTCTGGCTGTACTTAATATCAGTGTTAGCTTAAAGCAGGTACGTGAGAGCTCTGCATTTACAAGAGTAAAGAACATTCATGTAGCAAACATAGTGATGTTCACATTTCATTCATAAAGCAAAACTGAATCCTGCAATAAGAACGAGCACAGTCATTTCCTTTGCTGTATATTCATGCCGAGCATCATCTAGATTTACATTTAAACCACAGTCATATTTCTAGGAAACATTCTGTGAGACTTGCCCTGCCGGTTACTTTACAGAGCCCTGATGGGAGAAATGAATGAGGTATCCAGGATAAGTATTAGCCCAAGCCTCCATTTGTTTTCCTAATCGTGAGAACCTGAGCTAATCGGAGAAGTTAACTCACAGACTAGGAAAGCACTCCTGATTGACTCAGAAAGGCAGTCTCACAAATGTCATTACAACGTTAGAAAAGGAATATGAATCACTCTGCCAATTCTGAAAGCCCTGGCTGTCACAGGGTGGGCTAAGGATGGGACTCAGAGGTCAGAATGATCTCCTGGGGCATTAGCTGAGTTCAAGGCTCTGGGCACAGCAGACATATTCTCATAGGGACTCTATTCAGATCAGGTGTGGGTGACTAGTCCAGGCTATTGGCTCCAGGCAAATAAATGTGGGAGTTTCTAAAGCTGGTCGCTTTTAAAGAGCTCTTTAGAAAACTCCCAAGGGATTCTACAGTTTAACTCTTTCATTGCTGCTCCAATTCCTTCCTGTAACCCCAGTACACACAAGACCAAAGTGTCCTGGGGTAAGTGAGTGTAGAAATAGAATCTGATGAACAGTTTTTACGTAATCAGTAGCATTTCAACTTCTGCGGACTGACGCTGCCAAACAACCTCCCACCCTGAGAGAGCAGGCATTTATAAATGTTACATCTTTATACCTCCTCCCTCAAATTCCTTAATGGGCCATTAGTAAGGAGATCGATCCTAGTTACTTTATAGCCAGGCAACAGCACAGGAACCCTGCTGTGTTTACTAGTGCCAGAAACACCATTCAAAAGTTGAGAAGGTCAAACCAGCTACTTTGCAAACCTTTGGGGGTGAAAAATTGGGGTAAGGTGAGGTGGAAAGGGGGAAGAGAGGGAACCTGGTGTGACCTAACTCAAAAGCATATGTAACAAGAAAATCCCTACTTAAGCTATCTGGAGCGGGGAGGCTGGAGAGTGCTAAGTTCTACAGTGACATGATACAAGCTTTATCACCCCAACTCCCCACCCTCTTCGTGCCTTAAAAACCCTAGCCCCTTCCCCACCTCTGGCGGCCACCGCAAATGCCAGCTCTGGAGCTAACCGCGCGTGGCTGGGGATAGGTGCGCATCACTTACGTCTCGGAATCTGTTCCACTGTCCGACTTCCTTGTCATACTGAGAGATTGTGGTGAGCCATTGTTTTTCATCCAGAAAATTACCGCCGTCCGACCGCCCCCCGGCCACAGCCACCGCCGCGGCAGCTGCAAGAGTCTGGCTGCACCAAGCCGCTGCACACACACACAATAAGGCTGACACCTTGAGCATCTGGGAAGGAGACACAACCAGGGATGGGAAGCGGTGTCAGAGACCGGGTGCGAAGATGGGGGCGCCCCTGGAAGGCATGCATCAGCGAGGACAGGTTGGAGAGAAGGGGAGACGAGCAGGGGCAGGGGTGTCCCCTTCCAGGAGGCTTCACCCCCAAACCAGGGCACTCACACACACGCAGACCCAAGGGAGAAGAAGGGAGTCTAAGGGAGGAAGCCCCAAGCAGCGAGAGTCCCAACGGCCAGATAAAACGCTGGCCGGCCCATCACCTTGTTGCGAGCGGGCACAGAGCTCGCAGCTCCTGATGGAAACGCAGCCAGGCTCTGGCAACTCGCTTCTTGCTGGAGCTGCTGCACGCGTCGCCGTCTCAGCCGTCCACTCAGCTCCCTGCGCCCGGCGCTCCCCCCATCCCACCCTCCCCGCGCCTATCCCTCGCCAGCTCCCCTCGCTTCACCCCTCCCTCCCCCACCTCCTTCCTCCCCTCCTCCTATCCCACCTTCCTCTCCCTGAATCCCAGCTGCAGCAAGTTCCGGATGCGAAGCCTGGCAGGAGCCAGAGGATGCAGTAGGCTCCGCGCTTTGCTTTCTAACCTCTTGCCTCCAGAAAAGGTTCTCATGTTCCAGGCACAGCCAGTTCATTCTCTCTTCTCTTGGATTGAACGCCGGCTGAGCACAGTATCTCCCTCTCTGCTGCTCCTGTTCTTCAATTTCAAGGGTGGTCAAGCAGCCATAAAGAAAGAGATCAGAAGAAAACTTTACGCATCACAGAGTGAGAATCCGTGAGACTTTGCCCTGAACCTGAACTCAGCTCCTTCTTCCTAAAAACCACCATAAGGCCTTGGACAAGCTCTTCAGTGTCTGAAAATGTGTGGTCTGAACTTCTGGATTACTTCAGAGCCAAACTCTGTCTTAAGATTTGGCAAGCAAAGTGTTTGATTTCACCAGCATGCCAGGATCAGTGCACACAACCCATTTCTCCTCTCTAAAATCTCTCCAACAACTGTGGTGTATTCTACAGTCCTTAAAGCAAAGTTAAACTACATAAATAAGCCATCTATGCCAGCCTTCTAAATATACGCAAACAGCTTTGAGGCCCTAGTCAGGATGTCGTACTTCAAAGTTCCACTGATGACAAAAACATTTGCTTGCCCAAATCTATTCTCCATGTACTAAACAGAAGGGAAAATACTAGAATCCACACCCTGTGCAGTGCCCGATGAAGAAATTCTTTTCCTTGTACTTACAGGAAACTGGTTAACTGAGCAGGGTATGTAGATAGTGAGATTTCTAGAAACCAAAAGGCTACAAGAAGCTAGCCATCTATATTCGAATCATACATGGCAAGCTACACCTTCCCAAGCCAAAACCTTCTTAAATTTTTGTATCTTCTAAAATTAGGAAATCTGCATTAGAGCAGTAACAGTAGCTTTGTCCCATATTCTGAATGCTTTGTTCTCCCTCATGCCATAACTTTTAGATCATATTTTAAAGAAATGAAACTGATCGATATTAATTTCTAACTTTAAATACAAAATCCAAGCAAGTGTAAGCTATTAGCATAAATGAAAAAAGTGAAAATTTTAACGTAGAAAATGAAGGGAGAAAGTTATTATAAATCTACAATTGTAATTGACAGAAGTGTTGATTGATACCAAAGATGCACCAAAGAATGTTGTGAACAGTACCATGTAGTATTCCTATATACTATTTCTAGATACTTAGTTTGCTTTTTCACAGACAAGCTCAGCATGTGTTACAGCCTTTCTGAGTTTTCATTTTCTATATCATGAAGACATGGCTGACCTACCCTCCAATGCCTCTTCTCTCTGTCCCCCAACTTCATCTCTCTACTTCAAAATCTGAAGACTTGCATATTGTCCTCTTAATTCAATAAGAAGGTTTCATCATGTTTTAATATGCCTTTTTTTTTTTTACAAAAAAAATCAAGATGATGACCTTAAATGCCAGGTACAATGCTGATATACAGAGAAGTCAGGAATCTTTAAAACAAACTAATCTTCTGAAATTTGTTACCTTTCTCTAAATAAGGGTTATTATGCAGGATCATCCTCAGCATCATCCTTGTTAGCATGAATGAAACATACATAACATGCATGATAACATAGCATGTTAACATAGAATGCCATGTTAATATGTAGAAGCACATTTATTTTATGACACTTTCATGCATACACACACATATGTACATACATATATATGAATTTGTATTACATGTGTATATATAGTTCATTGCCAATTAGAACACATTTATGAAACTTATCAAGCAAGCCTAGCTTTTACTGACAGCTTTCTAAGACACTTAACAGGGTGAAAAAATTGGTGAATGAAAAGCAATGGTAGGGGCTGGTGAGATGGCTCAGCAGTTAAGAGCATGGACTGCTCTTCAGGAGGTCATGTGTTCAAATCCCAGCAACCACATGGTGACTCACAACCATCTGTAATGAGATCTGATGCCCTCATATGGGTGTCTGAAGACAGCTATAGTATACTTTGGGCCAGAGGGAGTCAGGACTGGAGTGAGCAGAGCCCAGAGCTACCCAGGGCTTCCTTTAAAAAAGAAAAAAAAAAAAAAAAGAAAGCAAAGCAATGATAGCTGTGTACATCTTGAAATGAAGCTTCTGAGAATGCCGCATTCCAGATCTAACAGTGGAATACTGTTTCTGGGAAATTATAAGTTTGCTATGCTTAACTCGCCACCTTCTCAGACTTGGCCTTTGCTCTGCTCTGGCTTCTCCTCCCTTCCCCATCACTAGCAGAGCCTCTTAAACATCTGCCCGTCACTGATACTGTCTATCCTCACAGTGAGAATGAAAGTCCACTAAGTGTGGTGTTATTAATCACAGCAAACTCTTTCCCTCAGTTCTCTGTATTACTGAGTATCTGGGTCTTCAAAGAGCCTGCTTTCAACATTTAATAGTCCTAGGAGTATTCACACTCCAGTTAACACTGTAGTTATCAGCTAACACCTCTGTGGGGATTAATTGAAAGCTTGCTAGGAGCAAAACACAGCAGGGAACCAGAGGGGAGGGGTAATAAATGGGAGGTAGGATGTCAAGAGGACAGTTAGGAGACCTGCAAGTTGAGGTGGGTGGGGACGGAGGGGAGTACTTCAGGAATTGCTTCCCAGTTTAATGGAGAGCTTGTTTCGATATCAGAGAGCTAAAAATAAAACTCAACCCGGAGTACTACATGGAGAGTGAGGTACATTAAGTGAGAGGGCAGGGACTTGATTTTTGTATCTATGATCACACTTTGCAAAACTATAACCCACAGGAAGGCAAGGCTATCAAGCTCCCAGCCCCTTAGTCTGCCATTCTGACACCTCATTTATATAGATAATGTAAAGCTATTACTGGAGTCACTAAGAATTTAAGGCTTGCATACGTTTTTCTCGAGAATTTTATTCTTTCACTGGTGAATATCTAGTTGCTTAATCTAGAAGTATCTATTCCTGAATATTTCAGTATTTTAAAACTTCATTAAGTCCTCTTCTTCCTTGTGCTTTCTTAACCTTGTTTTTGGATTTACTACGAGTCTTCAAAGGCTGCAACAGCATAGGGTCCACTTCAAATGTGTTTGGATCTGTGAAGAGTTTAAGTGAATACCGTTTGTATAAGGTACACTCAGACACACACAATCTGACATAAAAGTTATTCATTTTTTGTCAGTTACTATTCAAAGATCTATCTGTGGCTTTGTGTAGCTGCCATTAGAACATGTAGGAACAACGCACTTACTCACTGTATTCTTTGTGTCAGGCACAGCCAGGCACTTCATATACCTGGCAGCCTTTGGTCTTAGGATCTGCCCTAGAGCCACCAGTAGTGTTATGGTATTACCTATAAATACAGACTCTTGTGCAGAGATTTTTGAATCCAACAGATAGAGCTACATGGAGGTCATATAAATGTCTAGAGGTAAAACCCAGTTGGCAAAATCAGTTGTTGGAGATATTCTCCTTGAAGGTTACTTTAGGAATCTTGTCCATTCCTTTTTTCTCACTTTATATCGTGTTTACCATGAGATGAGTCTCTTCCTCTGACCCCATTGGGCCCACTATGGGCTGAAACTTCTGAAACCATGAGCCAGACTAGATCATTTCTCCTTTAAGTTGAGTCTTTTATGTGCTGCAGTATTTGTCACAGGAGCAGAGAGCTAACACCACTAGCAAATTCGGAACTTTGATATTTAAGTGTTTGTAAAAGTCTCAAGAATGAATAGGCTTCACTAGATTTTTATTTCTTTCTGTGTAGACACATCTCTGAATCATCCAGTGTTTCTGTTCTTTCATTCTAACGCCTCCTTGCTTTTGCTTTCTCCTTGGTAGTTACTGCTAGTTCAGTATAAGAGAGAACTCACCTGTAATTAAAGTCAAGATGAGGGAATGGTTGATTCAGGAATTCTGCTACTTTGCAGTGAAAGTCACTCTTCCCATGCTACTTTAGATGGTTATTTGTCCACACCTCATTCTCAAGATGACCAAACAGAAGCCGAGAAGACCACGCAGCTGCTTGGTGGAGAAGGGAAGTGGCTAATTGTAGCATTCTCTCCTGAAGTGGGAATGGTTGCTGAACAAACTAGAATCCTTTATATTATTAAAAAGCTGTTGGAAGATGAGGAGTAATGGACGTTAAGGGACTTCTAGAAAGTCAAACATTACCAAGATAGATGGCTTGATGTTAAGTAAAATGTGCTGAAGTCACACTTTGATCATTTCAATATGACAAATGTTGGTGATGGGCCTGGCGCTGTTTGTATTTTGATGTAAATTCCGCTCACCTGGGAAGGGCTGTGGACAAGGAGTTGATTTCTTGTAAACCAATCTCATCATAAATAAAGGACCCAATCACTGGGCGAGTAGGAGGGACTTCCAGGTTGCACAGATGGAGAGAGGAAGCAGGAAAGAGAGATGGCTTTTGGATCGAGGATAGCATAAGGGCAGGATGTAGCTGCTAGTGTCTCCACATTTCATGAAGGATCCGCCAGGATTTGCCACCAGAGGAATTAGATTTATATGGTTTACAAGTTTAGGATTCTAGTTGTTGTGCCAAGAGATTGAGTTACCATTTTTTCTAAACTAGGTTTATGTGGTGTTTTTCTTCATTTAGCGACTCAACTGTATTCAAGAGAGAAAGGTACAGCGGCAAAGAATGAGTTTGCCTGATGTGTACCACAAAGGCCATGGGGGATTTGAAGCACAGGGCTGGTGTGGTAGATCCCACCAAGGGAAATTAGCAGGTTGGGTGGAGAAGTCTTGGGGACCTGGACCAAAGGGTCTGCTGAGATGAGAACACTCCACTGGGGCCTTCTGGCCTGGCAGTGCCTGGCATAGTGCTCATTTTTTAATATTTCCCACAACAGACCAATATTTGGTCAACAGTATAAAATCAAGCCAGGGAAACAATGGTCTAGACAATTCAATATTTAGAATTGTGCCTTATTCCAACTCTATGCATGAGCTTAAATTAAGTATATTTAAAAAATGAAGTAAAACAAGATCCAGGGTATTATAGATTCAGGACTAAGTTAAAGACCTATAGATACCATAATGAAAACTCTCGCTAGAAAGTTCTTTGTCTTCATTTTGGAATTTTATTACTCGTCAGCCTTATAAATAAATAACTACATACCAATTCAGTAGTAAGTATTAAGATTTTACCTCGAGAACCCAAAAAAACACAAATATCAAACCAGAAGAGAATGGGAATGGAGAATATTGACAGACTTCTGCTGGTGTTACCAATTTGGTAATTTTTTTCTTTGTTTGGATATTATTTTTGCATTTGTTGGGTTCTGCTATTTTTTGAGGTATCCCTTATTAAGCAAACTAATAATATATTTGATACATAATTTGATAAATAGGTCCTCTTGTGACTTCAGCTAAAACATTCAGTAGATAAACAGACTAAAAGCTGTGATAAGTATGAGAAACACATCAATCAGTTCAATTACTGTAATTCTCAAGAACACATTTTTCAACATTTAAACTGGAGGGTGAATCTGATTAAATAAATTGATTACTGAGCTGATGATCCCGGGAAGTGGCCAATGAGGCAATTTGAGTTTGTCTCTTTTTCTAAGCAACATTTATTGATGATATTTTTTAAAAATAACTTTTTGAAAATTTTAGTAAACATTCATTGCAAACATGTAAATATTAATGGGTACAAGTTACTGACTCAAAGTAATAAAATGGACTGAGAATATATTTTAAAGTAATTTTACTTAAATTACTATATAGGTCCACTAAATTAAAGAATAATTTTATTAAAGTAAGTACATTAAAAATAAGCATGACAATAGTTTATAAAAATTCATAGTCCTTGAGATATATATACCAACAAGCTTTTCAATTTAATTTTTTATATGTGTATATTTAATCAACTTAATGTAAGAATGTATTTGTAGTCAATTTATTATGTGACTTAGAATGATATTTGTTCTCATAGATTTTCATTTATGCACAGGGAAATTATTCATTCATGTAAAAAGTAAAATAAATAAATGTTTAAAAACTACATATTTTTTATTCCTTCTCCTCCCACAATTCTTCCCCTTTTCCCTAACCCTTTCTCTTCTGATTGGGTGGCAGTCCACTAGTATCCTCCCCCCTAACCCCCAGCACATCAAGTGTCTGCAAGGCTAGGCACATCCTCTCCCACTAGACCCAGACAAGACAACCCAGCTAGAAGAACATATCCCACATACAAGCAACAGCTTTTGGTATACCCCCCCCCGAGACTCTTTGGGATCGATATGAAGACCAAGCTGCACATCTGCTAGATACATGGGGAGGCCTAGGTCCATCTTGTGCATGCTCTTTAGTAGGTAGTTCAGTCTCTGAGAGCCCCAAGGGTCCAGGTTAGTTGACTCTGTTTGTCTTCCTGTGGAATTCTCATCCCCATTAGGAGCTGCAATCCTTCCTCCTATTCGTCCATAACAGTCCTCAAGCTTCATCTACTGTTTCTCTGCATCTGTGTGAGAGTATCACACAGTATCATAATGGAGTATCATAAGTAGTGTGGGGATTGGTGCTTGTCTATGGGTTGGGTCTCAAGTAGGGCTGGTTACTGATTGACTGTCCCCCAGTCTCTGTTCCATCCTCAAATGCTTGGATTTCTTGTAGAAATGACAACTTTTGGGTTGAAAGTTCTGTGGGTTGGTTTGGTGTTCCAATAGCTTCACTGGGGTTCCTGCCTGGCCAGAAGAGGCAGCCTATTCAGACTCCATAATGGTAATGTTGTGCTAAGAATGCTCTCATTGATCTTGGGCATCTCCCCTATCCCAGGTCTCTGTCTCTTCCTGGAGATGCCACTTACTTCCCCTCTCTGTCAGTTGCAGATTTCCATTCATTCTCATAGGGATCTAACCATAGCCTTTGCCCCTCCCCACACCTGACCATGAACCCTCTCAGCTCTCTTCCTGATATCTCCCACCAAGTTTCTTCCCTTCTTCTGCTTTCCAGACTTATTCCATCGCCCCTTCCATCTGAAACTCAAGTATCCTTGCTTGTGGCCTCCTTCCTTTCCAGCCTCCTTAGGTCTGTGGCATATAGCATGGACATCCTGTATTCTATGACTAATATCCACTGACAAGTTAATACATACTGTGCATGCCATTTTGACTTGGAATGAACTGGGTTACTTCACTCAAGATGATATTTCTCAGTATCCATTCGCTTGCCTGCAATATTGATGTCTTTGTTTTCAATATCTGGATAGTATGTCATTGCGTACATGCACCACATTCTTTTTATCTATTCTTTGGTTGAGGGACATTTAGGTTACTTCCAGTTTCTGGCTATTACAAATAAAGCTGCTATGAGTGTAGTTAAGCAAATGTCTTTGTGGGATGTTGGCGCATCTTTTGGGTATATGCCTAGGTATGTTATAGCTGAGTCTTGAGGTGTAACTATTAACAGTTTTCTGAGAAACTGCTAAATTGATTTCCAAAATAGTTGTATAAATTTGCCATCCCACCAGCAATGGAGGAGTGTTCCCCTTGCTCCACATCCTTTCCAGCATGTGCTGTCTCTTAAGTTTTTTATTTTAGCCAATCTGATGGGTGTTAAGATGGAATCTCAGAGTTGTTTTGATTTGCATTCCTTTGATGACTAAGGACTTTGAACATTTCTTTAAGTACTTCTCAGTCATTTGAGAATCCTCTGTTGAGAATTCTCTCTTTAGCTTTATTTCCCATATTTTAATTGGTTTATTTGGGTTGTTGATGTTTAACTTCTTGAGTTCTTTGTAAATTTTGGATATTAGCTTCCTGTCAGATGGAGAGTGGATGAAGATACTTTCTCTGACAGTGTTCTTTACCTTAAAGAAGTTTTGAAGTTCTAAGAGGTCTTATTTATTAATTGTTGATCTTAGAGCCTGATCCATTGTTGTTCTCTTCAAAAAATTGCCTCCTGTAGCAATATGTTCAATGGTATTTTCCACATTTTCTTCTATAGATTTAGTTTATCAGTTTTTACACTGAAAAAAGTTCTTCTGTGGCTTCATGGAAATAAGTGTTCTTTCTGTTTCTGTTTTATGGAATAGTTTGAGGAGTATTGGTATTAGCTATTCTTGGATTAAAAAAAAATTCTGCACTAAAATAATCTGGCCCTAGCCTTTTTTTCTTCCTTCCTTCCTTCCTTCCTTCCTTCCTTCCTTCCTTCCTTCCTTCTCCTTCTCCTCCTCCTACTCCTTCTCCTTTCTTCTTCTTCTTCTTCTTCTTCTTCTTCTTCTTCTTCTTCTTCTTCTTCTTCTTCTTCTTCTTCTTCTTCTTTTTTGCTTTTGACTTTCAATGATTGATTCTATTTTTTAGGGGTTAGAAGACTATTTGATATTCAGATAGTTTACTTGATCTTGATTTAACTTAAATGAGTGGAATCAGTCTCAAAATCATCTATTACATTAAGATTTTCCAATTTTGTGCAATACAGAATTTTGAAGTAAGACTTAATGATTCCTTGAATTTCGTCATTGTCAGTTGTTATGTCTCTCTTTTCATTACTGATTTTGTTTATTTGGATACTTTGTGTATGTGTGTCTTTTGGTTAGTTTGGCTAACAGTTTGTCTATTTTATTGATTTCTTGAAGAAGCAGCTCTTGGTTTTGTTGATTCTTTGTATTGTTTTCTTTGTTTCTAATTGATGTCATCCCTGATTTTGATTCTTTCTTGCCTTTGGTGTGCTTGCTTCTTTCTTTTCTAGAGATTTCAGGTATATTTTTAAATTGTTGGTATGAAAACTTTCTCATTCCTTAGTGCTATGAACATTCTTTCAATTTAGCACTGCTTTCATTGTGTCCCATAAATTTGGGTATGTTGTACCTTCTTTTTATTGACTTCTAGATAGTCTTTAATTACTTTATTTCTTCCCTGACCCAAAGATCATTGAGTAGAGAGTTTTTCATTTCCAAGAGTGTGTAGACTTTCTGTTTCTGATATTGCTGAAGTCCCACTATAATCCACAGTGATCTGGTAAAGTACAAAGCATTATTTCAATTTTCTTGTATCTGTTGAGGCTTCCATTGTGACTGACTATATGGTCAGTTTTGGAGAAGAATCCATGAGATGCTGAAAGAAATGTATATTCTTTTGTGTTTGGGTGAAGTACTCTATAGATGTCTGTTAGGTCCATTTGATTCATACTCTCCATTAGTTTTGTTATTTCTCTGTTTAGTTTTTGTCTTAATGACCTGTCAGTTGGTGGGAGTGGGACGTTAATGAATCCAAGTGTTAATGTCTGGATTATGACTTGTGATTTAAGCTTTAGCAATTTTCCTTTTTAAAAGGTTGGTGCTTTTGTGTTTGGTGCATAAATAATGACAATTAAGGTATCATCTTGGTAGATATTTCCTTTGATGAGTTTGAGGTCTCCTTTTGTGTCTGTTTTAATTGACTGTGGTTGAAAGTTATTGGATATTCGAATGGGTACTCCAGCTTGCTTCTTGGTTCCATTTGCTTGCAAAACTTTTTTTCTAACTCTTACTCTATGGTGACAACTGTCTCTATTGCTAATGTGTGTTTCTTGTATGCAGCAGAATGATGAATCCTGTTTTCTCATCCATCCTGTTAGCCTGTATTTTTATTGGGGAATTGAGTCCATTGATGTTAAGAGATATTAATGGACAGTGACTGTTGTTTTCTGTTATTTTTATATTGATAGTATTACTATGTATGTGTTATGTGTTTGCCTTTTGTTTTTGTTGGTATGGAATTACTTATTTCCTGTGTTTTCTTGTATGCAGTTATCCCTGTTGATTTGGAATTTTCCTTCTAGTATTTTCCATAGGGTTGAATTTGTGGATAGACATTGTTTGAATTTGGATTTGTCATGAAATATCTTGTTTTCTCCATCTATAGTGATTGAAATTTTCTTGAATATAGTAGTCTAGGTTGGGATCTGTTGTTTATTGGAGGTTGCAAGATACCTGTTCAGGCCCTGGTAGCTTTTAGAGTCTCTGCTGAGAAGTCAGGAGTAATTCTGATAAGTTTGCTTTGTATGTTCCCTACCCTTTTCCATTTGCTGCTTTTAATATTCTTTCTTTGTTCTGTAGATTTTGTGTTTTGATTACTATGTGCCAGAATCATTTTTTTTCTGGTGAAGTCTAATTGGTGTTCTGTAAGCTTCTTGTATGTTTATAGATATCTCTTTCTTTAGGTTGGGAAAGATTTCTTCTATGATTTTGTTGAAAATATTGTCTAGGCCTTGGAGGTGGGATTCTTCACCTTCTTCTACTCTAAGGTTAGATATTTCCATGGCATCCCTTATTTCCTGGGTGTTTTGTGTCAGAACATTTCAGATTTAACATTTTCTTTGACTGATGTACTACTTTCTTTTTTACTTTTTTCTTTTCTGTACTACTCTCTTTTATTGTACCTTCTATAGCTGAAATTCTCTCATCCATCTCCTGTACTCTATTGGTGATACTTGCATCTGTTGTTCCTGCTCTCTTCCCTAGGTTTTTCAAGATTCTCTCAGTTTTTGTTTTCTTTATTGCTTCTATTTCCACTTTCAAGTCTTGCAGATTTATTTATTTCCTTCACCTGTTTCATTGTATTTTCCCTCTATGTCTTTGAGGGATTTATTTCTTTCTTCTTTAAAGACCTCTACCTTTTTTTTTTTAATTTTATTTTCCTGTATTTCTTTAAGGGATTTATTCACTTCCTTTCTAAAGGACTCTGTCATCTTTATAAGATTGGATTTAAAGTCATTTTCTTGTGGTTCAGTTATGTTATCCAGGGCTTTCTGTGGTTAGCTGTGCTCAGAAGGTCTCATATTCCCCTGGCTTTTGTTCATTGTGTTCTTTCAAGGACATTTAGCCATCTGGATGGCTTTGGTCACCTGACGTTCCTGTTTTTGTAGGTACTGGGAAGGGAGTTAACCTTGATGGTCCTGTTGCAGCAGGCCTCTGTTGGATAACTTTGGGTTGTATGGTTCTGGTTCTGTATGTCTGTATGGTTCAGGAGCTAGAGATCCAGTGAAAGTGAGCAGAATGGTAGAGTGAGAATGTATGTTCCCCTGGGCTATCAGGCTGCTTAGGGCAGCTCAGTTTGCTTCAGAGGACTCACCACCGGGAATGATGGGTTGGAGAAGAGAAGCTTACCAGCATGGTTCAGGCTAAGCAGGTCTCAAGAATATAGGAGGAGAGATGGAGATTGGAGGGATATGGAGGGTTCCCTAGGAAAATAGACTGCTCAGGGCAGCTCAGCTTGCTCCAGAGGACTCAGCAAGCAGAAGAAATGGGAGAGAGAAGGCACCTTTATTTTTCTTTTACAGTTATTTGGCTTGAAGAGTGTTTTAAAATATGTCATTTACTTTGTAAATGCTTGAAGATGTTTGTGGGTTTTTTTTTTAATATTTCAAATGGTCAAGTTATTCTCTGATATGGCCAAGGGTAAACTATTGATCATTCCAGTTCCTCTTAGGTTGAAATTTTTGTCTTTAACTTATTTATTTTTGAGATTATAATATAATTACATTATTTCACCCTTTCTTTTCCTTCCTCAAAACCCTAAAACTATACTACTCTTTCCTCTCTTTCATAGCCAAGATTTCCTTTTTAGTTAACTTTTTTCCATATATATATTATATATATATATTTATCAACATGTGCATGTCTGTATGCACACACACACACACACACACACAAATATATATATTCCAAAATATATAAATAAAACTTTTTCAGAACAGGAAGATTTGTTTTTATGACTAAATGTACAGTATCTTTTTATTTATTTGGACATATTTAACTTGTGAAAACATATTAATATTACTCCTACTGCCTTGCTTAACCATTTTAAGATAAAAGTTGAGACTCAATTTCTTATTCAACCAATGATAATGATGTTATAATTTACATAAGAATGTTTGGTTTCCATAGGGTTGTTATTGCAAAAAATATTGTTATTGATTTGCCTAGAAAGAGAATTATTAACACTGCTTTCGTTTGTTTAATATTTTTTAAAATTAAGACATAATGACATTTTGTCTTTTCTTTTTCTTCCTCTTTTCCAGATATCCAAAACCATCTCAAATTTATGACTCTAAAAATTATTATACATGGATTAGTATGAATGTATATAAATAAAACCTAATGGAATTGAGTGTACAAATAATGGATTATCCTGGAAATGACATAGTCTCCTTTATTTTTGTGAGCCACTTTGTCATTGCTGGGAATTGAACTCAGGACCTCTGGAAAAGCAGTCAATGCTCTTAACTGATGAGCCATCTCTCCAGCTCCTTTAATTTTGATAATTCTAGTTGCCTCTAGTTCTTTGTCTAAAGGTGAGTCCCCATGAGATTTCCTCCTCAACACTAATATGTCTATTTTTAGGGATTGATATGTGAATATACCCATGGATGTAGCTTCCTTGTAATTTCTAGAAGACAAAAATCTCACATTAGAATTCCTGACCATCAGTATTTATAATATTTCTGCTCTGATTCCACAACATTTTCTGAGACTTGGGTGTAAGAGTTATGTTGTAGATAGATTCATCATAGCTGTAATTAATATGTATCATGGATCTTGATAACCTGTTATCAGTTGTTATTTTTTCTTTGACTAGTTGTGGTGTATTGTCGTGATGATGAGAGTTAAGAGCTATACTTACCAGGATACAACTTTGGGATTCAGTTAAAAATTATGCTGGTGTAGTAAAGTAGGAGTAGGTTGTTCTCCTTTAAGATAAATGACCTCAACAGCCTGAGGGAGTAGGATAGGGTTATAGTATTAGATATGATATTCCTTCTACTGAATGAGACTTAATCTCAATGTGACTGCTTTTGGTTACTGTTAGGGTATTATTCAGTGTGCCAGCTCTTGGTTACTGTTAGGTTATACATGGCACTGCTGAGCCTTTTCATCATGCTGGTTCTTACTGTGGTTCATAAACCCCACGGTTACATAGGACTATTAGATTCTTCACTCTCTGATCTACTATGAAGTGATTGAAGTTGGAGAAAAATTTATAAAATTTGACATTTAAAATATGGCTACAGATAATTTGACTACAGTGACTCACACTCAATAATTGACTGTGACAGAAATAATGCTTTGAATCTTCTGAGATAAGCAAAAATAACATTTCTTCTATCTATATTTACTGTTATCTATTTATCTATCATATATGCAAATATATAAAACATATCTATCTTTTATCATCCATCTATCATCTATTTATCTATCCATCTATCATTTGTCAACTTTCAATGATTTGCTGACACCATATCTTAACCAAGAATTATTTGGAAAGGGTTAATTGTAAGAACACTTACGAGACGTTCATTGAAAATTATTGAGACTCACTCATTCAAAGTGAGTGCTACTTTTCATGCTAGAAAGTATGACCCATGGCAAACCAATCCACTTAGTTTCCTTTGATTTTTGTGTGTCTTTGCACAGTTCAGGATCTAGACTAAATGGCATGTGCCATAAGCATCTGTTTCTGAGTCTGAATCAGGTATGTAACTGCTCCTAAATTCCTGAAACCCTCCACCCCACATACTGTGAGTACTAAATAATGTTGTTTAAACTTTAAAATTGCCCAACTTTAAAATTAGATAAAGACAGTAATAACATATATACTCTACCTTATTTGATAACCATGGATTTGTGGTATGTGTAGATGTGTGTGTGTGTGTGTGTGTGTGTGTGATGGTTTCTGGATCTAACATGAATGAGTAGGATTAGTCAAAGGAGTGGAAGAATACATTTCATGAAGCACAGGGAAGCAGGCAAAACAATGAACTGAAGCTTGACTACCTCCACAAATGTGGAGAGGTTTTCAGTGTTTTTATATCCATTCATGTAAGTTTCTCTGACTACAGGCAGCATCCTCCAATTGTTGAAAAAATTGGAACCTTCAGTTGCACTGGAGTGAGTGCAGTTTTATGTACAGGCTAGATCCTTTCTATTAAAGAAATAGGTTACAATAGCAATTGAGTTTTGAGTTGTGTGGGCATTTTGGGGATTAAGACTTGTCTGTTATAAATCTGACTGATAAATTACAAGACTCTGGAGTTTTCTTTATTCGGGGCTCAGGGGTTTAGAGCCAGTCCTGGCAGACTAGCCTCAGTGGAAGGACAACTAGGAATATGAGTAGGTTCAGTGGCAAGCGAACCATGAGAAGTTTGGTGGACTACCGCAATGCATCAGGTATAAGTAAGTTCAGGCCAATCATATTAACATGGCCTGTGCAGCACCATGGTCAGCAGACATCAACATGGCTTCAGGTGGCAGCTCACACCACAGCATCTATATGAACTTTGGTGGTTACATGGGCCATTGACATCAACATAGTCCCAGCTACTGGAAAATTACAAATATCCACATCAACCTTTGGCTTCAATACTATTATGTTTTATAAAAAGATAGACAAGGAATATATTTTGGTGGATGTGTAGTCAGGTATGAGGGAAGGAGTGCCTCCCCAGACCCATGCTGAGGCATCCCTTCCCCAGAGGGACCAGCCACAGGACAGTAGAGTATAGAATAGAGTTTATTCAGGAAATGCGGTGTTGAGAGTATAGTAGAGTTACAGAAAGACACACACACACACACCCAGAGAGAGAGAGAGAGAGAGAGAGACAGAGAGAGAGAGAGACAGAGAGATAGACAGAGAGAGAGACAGAGACAGACAAAGGCAGACAGAGAAGAGGAGGAGGAGAAGGAGGAGGAGAAGGAGGAGGAGGAGGAGGAGGAGGAGGAGGAGGAGGAGGAGGAGGAGGAAGAAGAAGAAGAAGAAGAAGAAGAAGAAGAAGAAGAAGAAGAAGAAGAAGGGAGGCCCGTCATGAGATGAGCAGATGAGCACCTGGAGAGAGAAGTGAGAGGGGAATGGGGAGAGAGGGAAAGTAGAAGAGAGAGGACAGAGCTAGGGCAAGAAGGCAGGAAAGAGAGGATGAAGTGAGCGGCCCCTTTAATTGTGAGTCAGGAATAAATACCTGGCCATTGTGAGGTACCTGTGGGGCAGAGTCTAGACAAAATGATAACATTCCCCTGTTTTGGTTTTATTGAAAAAGACAAAATTAAAAAAATAGAAAGAGTTGATGGTGGAGCAGGAATATAGTCATCGTGATCTTTAGCTACTTCCTGTTGACTTTGTGGAGATGTGTCTCTAGGAAACCTAGGAAAGTGGATATGGGATGTTGGTCCAGTCTTAGGAGAATTGGCTATTTCCTTACTGTCCAGGGTCTGTGAAATCATCTGTGGATATATCAGAAGGAACAGTTCCAAAAGAAGCATCTGTGTCTGTGAGAGAAGATTGAAGCTCCTGAGGGTTACTTCTCTGGAGCTGTCCTGGACTTGACAAGATACTGAAACACATATGGCACAGACTGGGGATACCAAAGTGGCCTACAGAGGCAGCATGGACCATGGCGGTCATTAGAGGTGGTCCAAACTAGAACATGGACAATTCTTCATCTTGGACATCCTGTGGTTGCCCAGAAACAGAACAATCCTGTGGCTGCATTGAGACTGTGTAAGCTTGCAGTTGCTGTACACTACCCTGTAGGGTCCACACAGCAACATTTTTCCTAGTACACTGTAGCCTTCTCCACACGAATCACAGACTTCCAGTCTCTAGTTCTGCTTCTTTCCACCTCACACTCTCTGCTCCATTCCTCTATCTTTTCTACCTCTCCATTTTATATTCCTCCTTCATAGTAGCTACAGTATGTCACACAATATTTTTTCCATGCAGATTTGCATGCAAATATTCATTGTAACAAGTCGTTGGTCTGGTTCAAGTTTTCTGGTTTCTGAAGCACTAAAAGTACTAGTCCATTGTGTAGATTCGTCTAGGACATCCTGCTATTGCCCAGAGTCAGGGTAAAGTTGTGGCTAAGCAGGGCATCTGAGGGCAGACTCTGTGCAAGCTCCTAGCTGCCACATCCCTCCTTGGACTTAATGCCTACTGTCCTGAGGCTCACCAATTTCAACCTTAATGTTTGTAGGCTACAAGCTGGGTTGCTTCCCTGTATTCCTGGTCTCCCAGTAGGGAAAGCAACACAGTCTGCTGCTGTAGGGTTCCGTGCTTGGTACCTGGGGGACTGGCTTAAGATTGACCCTATTCAGTAAGGACATATTTGCATGAGAGCTTCAGGCTGTTGCACATCACCATGTTCTTGGTGACAGCTACTCTAGGAATTACCAGACATGACTTTTGAGCTTGTAGGCTGCTGGCAGCATCACTACCCCAAGCTTTCTGTCTTCTTTCAGGGCAAGCCACACAGGCTCCAGCTGTGGGGGCCCTTTGTTGGCAGCAGGCCACAAGGATCAGCCCTATTCAGCAATGACATTTTTGTGGAGTTTGAGGCCTCTGTACATCACCCTGTCTTTCGTGCCAGCTACTGGGCACACCTAAGGCTCTGATCTGCCATCTTTCTTTCCAATTTCATGAGTCCACTTTTAAAAAACATCTTCCCTAAACACTTGTCTTTCTTTTTTATAGTTGTGTGGAATTTATTGAGAGCTCTGCAGACTCCTCTCCTGCCACCACCACTGGCTAGTTGCCTTTTGGAGCCCAGACTTCACAGAGCTGCCTGGTGAGTGCTGGCCACCTCCATCATCTTTGTTTTCTCAATTTAGGGATTTTTTAAAAAAATATCACACAGAAAGAACAAGATATGTGTACTCAAGTAGAATTTCCTCTAGGAAATTTTCCATGATTATTTGTACTTGATTAGTATCTGCTATTCTCTTTAGTTCTTCATCCATTGCATGATCTTATTAATTGCCAACTTGAAAGGATGTAGAATTATTTTGGATCTGAGAATCTGAGAGCAGGAAGCTGTATGAGATTATCTTGATTATTTAATTAGGTGGGAATAAAAACATGTATCATGATTAGCACAATTTCTTGTCTTATCAAGAGGGCCTTGGACTGTATAAAAGCATACTAAATAGAAGCTTGCTTTCATTCATCCCTCTGCGTCATGATTTTGGAAGCTCATGAACAGCTGCTCAAGGTCCTATTGCCTTGAATACTCTGTCATAATTCATTATATTTTGAACTGTAGCTAAAATTAACCTTTTCTCCTGAAACTAATTTTGCCGTAGTACTTTGTATCAGAAAAACTTTGACAAAATTTATTAACAAGAGTGGAGTCATGGTGGTAAAGTTGAATATCTAATATTTTTTTAAGTAACTGAAAATATTTTCATGGAGTAATATAGAACAATTTGGAACTTTAGGGATAAAATTCCCTTGGTTATTGCATACAGACCTTACTAGGGTATTTTCTTATAAAAATACAGAAAAAAAATGTTGATAGCAGATTCCTTGCTTATGAGGGTCAGATCAGAGGGGAATAAAGATTATATCAAGGACTGAGTTTCAGTGATATATGAAAAATTTTGGACAAGAATCTGGCTTCATTTAGCTTATATTCTGAGGCTCTTAATTAAGTTGAATGAAGATGATGAATTAATTTGTTTGGTAAAGAAATTTTCAGGATGGGAAATCATTCAAGCTGATGCTAAGAAACAGCTAAAATTGGTAAAATAATCAGTATGAGATAAAACAATCATGACAAGAACACTCATTTGCTTCATTGGGTGAATAAAAGGTATCCTAGGGGCACAAGCCTGCCTCTTGAAGGGTCCATCCTGTAAAGCTCTAAATTTGTTTGAAGGAGGAGTCTCGGCTGAATGGATTTGCTGATCCTTCATGTTTAATGAACCAGTTTATGGAAGAATATTTGCATATTTCAGGTATCCCATATAGATCACACTTTAAACATTTAAAATATTGAAATTGTTAAAAATTATTAAAAATTTTTAAATTATACTGAATAAATTATAATATGTTTGTGGGCCATAGAGGCAATAGGTAGAAGATTACATTTGAGAAGAGACATGTTTGTATATCACTGACAGGGGTGGAGATATAATGGTAATTAGTAATTGTCAACTTGACAGAATATAGAATCCCAAGGGAACTGGATTAACAGCTGTGTTTGTACAAGATTTTCTTGGTTGTTTTAACTGAGGTGTGAAGAACTATTCCTACACGTGGTGTCACTATATGTGAACAAAATGCACCTGGGAGTAATAAAGAACAAAATGAGATCAAGAGTGTTATGGTTATATTTACTTCTTCCTGCTCTCTCTTTGTAGGTGTAATGCTGCTTCAAGTTCCTGCTGCTTTGACTTCCTCATGGTATACCTTGTACTGAGGGTTAAAAAACCATCCTTTTTCCTTTAGAGTTCTGTATTAGAATATCTCTCTATAGCAACAGGAAAAGAAGCTAGAAAACTGTTAGTTACCATTCAAAAACTTTACCTCTTATCCTTTGTCTCTATCACACATTTTGGGTGTTGGGGGAAGTTCGTTTAATGATATCAGCACACCTTGGCACAAGCAGAAGGTTACATATCTGCTCAACTCTGTGAGTAGATATTAGAAAGATAGAATTAGGTTTGAAAGTTTACTTATCATTTACATCATACGTAGTTTTCACTTCAATCATTTGGCATACTGTCCTATCTAATATCTCTATCCAGTAATAGCCAAAGATCTTTTAGTTGTATTCTTTCTAGCTAACTGAAAAAAATGAAAGGTGAATTTAAACAAAGAAAAAGCTATATAAACAAATAAGGTGAAGCTAACCAGTACTTCATTTACTTTATTAAATGCCCTTCAAAAGATCTGAGACCACTCACAGATCTTTGGAAGGTATGAAAGTCAGTTCTAGATCCTAAACTTATTGAAACACTGGACAGCTCCTACAACGATAACATCACTCTTGTCTCCCCTGTTTTACATACTAGAAAACACTGAATTTTACTTGCTGCCTGACATTGATAGATTGTCACAGTTGTCTGACCTCAGGGAGGCTCTGTAAGTAAGGTTCTGGCTTCTACTTCCTCAAAGGGCTTGCAAAAATGCTTCAAATGTAAGTTTGAGAAAAAAATACTATAAAACATGGCAAATGTTCTCCAGAGTAAATGGAAAGAAAGAAACTATTCAGCATAACTGTTTGTTGAATTTTGGCCATTTCATGATGTCAGGCAGTTACTAGAAAACATACTTAAGAGATAACTGTAGGAAAAAAGCTGACTTGTTTGAACAGGCAGAAGCATATTTTATAGACTGTAGCTTGTAGATCTATGTAATTTGAAACCTGTTTAGCATCTCATTAGCATATTTCAGCTCCAAATACTGAGAATTTCTTTTATCACTTTATCTCTTTCTTTGGCAGATTTCTCCATTAATGACAGTTTATTTTTCACGTGTCACAAAACAACTCTTGCTGTACCATATTTGTACCCTCACCCTTCTTTTACATATTTGTTCCAGCAACAAAGTTGCTTTGGGCTCCCAAGTTTCATTAAGAAAATAAATATTCATTAAAAAAAAGAAATAGAAGAATAAATGGATTTTTCTCTAAGTGATAAAAGTGGTATAAAAATGACTAGTGAGTTTAAACCTATAGATTGGTAGACAGAAGATAAACAGGTATATCTATAGATACATATACACATGAATAGATATAGCTATATAAAAAATGTAGAATTATTCCTGGAGTGATACATACCTGTTCACTACAAGTCAATAAAACCCAGAATATGACACATGCTCAAGGGTTAAATTCGAACAACTTGAACAACTGCCAGCTTCAGACTGGAAGAATTTAGTAAGAAAGTTGTAGTTAGGAATTTCTGCTTTTGATTCACAAAAAAATCTTATATTTTCATAGTATTGATAATTCTGGTCATACTTATATTGAGTATATTCATTTACCCTAAAGGTTTAAAGATAAACTTTAAAACATAATTGTTACTGTTTCAAATGTTGAATCATGATGTATTTCTATATGATGAATTTTTTTTCAAATCATACTTAAATAAGCATTTGTGAGTCTGGGTCAAGATGGTCATTGGTAATATTACAAGCATTTTGTTATTTATTTTTCATTACATTACAGAATTATTTAATTATTTTATGCGCCTGAACATTTATTAGCATGTATGTATATGTGCCAGGTGTGTTTCTGGTTCCAATAGAGGTTAAAAGATGTTAGATTCCTTAGAAATAGAATTACAAACAGTTGTGAGACACCATGGGTCCTAGGAGTCAAACCAAGGTACTCTGCTAAAACAGTATTGCTCTAAAGTGCTGAGTTGTCTCTCGAGCCTCTTGTGAAAAGATTTTAAAGTTATTAAGATAGATCCAGCCAAGACTGCCTACCATAATCAGCTTTCTTGTAATGGTCACTATGATCTTGAGATTGGAGAAACTCACTCAACTTCAGATGCCTCTCCACCTAAGTGTAGCTAAGCACAATTCAAGGACTCCATATATGTTATTCCCCTCCCAGAAGGAAATTGCAGTTTGCCCTCATGGTTGCCCACTAATGTTCACCTCTTTTATTCAATGTTAAAATTGAAACAGGAAAAAAAATAACTGAAAATCAAATCACCATTTACAAATCATGGAAAAACAACGATTATATACTTAGATAAAGAAATAAAATGTAGCATTAAGGAAGCTTTCAAAATGAAACATTCTGTCAAACTAAAACCAGATAACAAACTTAAATCTACATTTACAACATTCCAACTCATATATGAATGAATGATGATTTTTGACAGGGGGTTAAATCACAAGCTTCATACAAATACTGTCAAAAAAGAAAATGGTTTTTAAAAGATTAAAACTGAAATGTGAAGAAAAGAGGTAAATTCAAAGAGTGGCATTTTGGCATTTGATGCTCATAGGTCCATCAGATATCGGTATGTCTGGATATTTTACTTACTTTATAAATTATCTGTACCTTGAAAATAGGTTAAATGCTTTTACCCTTGAGCTTATAAGACTCCTAAGCAATGTTTTATCCTGTCTGATGGCACATGCATGACTATTCCTATCCAAGCAATTAACAAACAGAGAAACATCTGCCCTCAAAACATGTAATGTACAATGGTGGTAACTGACATAGGTACTAAAGCAAAACTTTAGTTGTAAAAGGCAAACATAGTTACTAGTTAACAGTGCTGGTCTGTTAGGGATTGCCAACTATGGATATCTTCCCAAAGGAAATAAACACTACAAGTCATCTTCTGTCTGGAAGACAATATCTTCTTCACTCTCTAAGTTTCTTCTTTCTTCATATTTCATAATTTTTTCCATCACACATAGCTTTGAAACCTGAACATACTTGTCATTTTTTCAATTTATTTATTATTTTGTGTTCTGTTATCTTGAATATTGGTCACTCTTTTAGGCAGTCTGACGAGACAAGCTTCTAAGAAATGTTGTTTCCTATCTTTGGAATAGAACTGTTCCCAGAGGTTATGAGAAACATGCAATCTTTGTTTTTGCAAAGTTGGTAGACACACTATTTTTCAGTTACTTTGTTTTATTGGTTACAATGCTCTCACCTTTCAAACCTGTGTGGTTCCCAATTACCAGACTCTCAGCCTACTCAGATTGCTGAATGAAGTTGGCAAAGCTGGGAATCCAGAGAAATTCTAGGGACAATTGAGATAGCTTGTCAAAAGAAGAACTGTGCTGGTCTTTTCAGTTTGATGGTGTCCTGCTTGTCTATCCCCACTTTTATTGCCTGTGTTTCTCAAGTGTTATTCAAGACATTATTGCTAAGCCAATGAAATGAAGATAATTCATGTCTTCATTTTATGAGTTTTAAAATTTCAGCAATTTTAATCTCACTTAAATCCATTGTGTGTTAATTTTGGGATGTTACTTAAGGTATAGGCTTACTTAAATTAAGTTTAATTTTTTAAAGCCTATACTCATTTAATGATGGAATTGTTCTTCCTCCACTGTGTATTATTCTAAAAAAAATATTTACAGGGTATATATGGGCTTGCTTATGAACATTTTATTCTGTTCACTGCATAACAAGAGAAACAAATGGCAGGATCAAATGATGCTATAGAGTTTGGAACAACACATCTCATAAACGGTTAATTACTGAAATATTTGTACAACTGTAGAGAAATGGGGAGATGCAGAGATTGAAGGACACTATTTCTAGGCTGAGAGATGAGAGAGAAGTATTTAATAGGTATTAAAATATATCCACGATCATAGATGTATATATTTGTGTACTGTAGAGTTTTTCAATGATTTAAATTGACATATAGCTCAGTAAATATCACAAGTTATATAAAACTATGTCATGGAAATAACTTCAACTAGAAAATTAAAAACACAAATTTAGAAAAATAAGAGTAAAGTTTTAAAACAATGATCCATTGGGTAACCTGAAGAAAAAATATATGTTATATCAAATTTGGCCTTTTGTTAAATAAATGTGTACTAAAAAAATTTTTAATAGCACAAAGTTATTAGTGAGACATGGTTATAAAGAAAAACAATTGGAAGCTCTAACTTCTGGCCCAGAGCTCTTCCTACTTCCCTGAGGAGATCTATGGAGACTGCAAATATATCCAGTTTAGGAATGCCCACCCCCACCCCAACACACACAAAAATCCCCTGAAAGTTAGGTACACCTAGGGCACAGCCAGCAGAGATGAGCTTTACACTCTTCCCTGACTTAAATATTCTGGCCTATACTCTATCTGCATTCTTTAGGAGACTTGTTTGGTGATGGGGGGGGGGGGGTAGGGTGGCCCAAAAGCATCCGGCTTATACTCCTCACCAGCTATTTCCCTGCTAGTTGGGTCCATCTGGGGCACAGTCAGCAGAGGTAAACTATCCACTATCAGTCAACGTCCATCTTGTGGCCCAAGGATCTCTCTATTTTCCCAGGGACTCTGGTAGTAGCTTGAAGAACATCTAGGCCCACAGCTCTGCCTGCCTTACAAGGAGTCATGCTGACATCAGGAACATCTATTAAACACCAGAGACAACCAGATGACTAAAGCACAGCATAAGAACACATTCAACAAAAGCCAGGGCAACATGGGACCACCAAAGTCCAGCTATCCTGCAACAGAAATCCCTGGATATCTTTACACAGCCAAAACACAAGATTACCTTAAATCTAATTTTATAAAGACGATACAGGTATTTAACAAGGAAATGCATAAATACCTTAAAGAAATATAGGAAAATAAAATCAAATAGCACCAAGATATTAATTAAACTGATCAAGAACTGAAAATGGAATTAGAAGCATTAAAGAAAATGCAAACTGAGGGAATTCTGGAAATGGAAAACCTAGTAAAGAGTACAGGAACTACAGATGCAAGGATTACCAATAAAACACAAGAGGTGGAAGAGAGAATCTCAAGCATAGCACATACATTTAAAGAAATTGATACAACAGCCAAAGAAAATGCTAAATATAAAAATATCACAACAAAAAAATCCAAAAATCTGGGACACTATGAAAAGACCAAGCCTAAAATAATAGTAATAGAGGAGAGTGAAGCGTCTCAGATCCAAGGACCAGAATAGCTTCTCAATAAAATCATAGAAGAAAACTTTGCCAACCAAAAGAAAGGTATGTATCTATAAATACAAGAAGCTTAAAGAACAGCAAGTAGATTGAACCAGAAAAGAAAATCTGCATGCTACATAGTAATCAAAATACTAAATGTATAGAATAAAGAAAGAATGTTAAAAGCTGCAATGTAAAAAGGACAAGTAACTAAAGGCAGACTTATGAGAGTTATACCAGATGTCTCAATAAATCTTTAAACCACAGAAGGGCCTGGTCATGTGTGTTTCAGACTCTCAGACACCACACTCATAAGTCCAGACAACTAAAACCAGCCCAACTTTCAATCACCATAGATGGAGAAAACAAGATATTCCATGACAAAAAATATTAAAACATTATCCTCCAAGAAAACTCTACAGAAAATGCTAGGAGAAAAATTACAACTCAAAAGGGCTAACTACATCCAAGAAAACATAGGAAGTAAATAACTCCACATCAGCAAGCAAAAGGAAGGAAGGCACATCTGTGCACACACATACACACCACCACCACCACTACCACCATCACCAAAGTAACAGGAATGAACAATCACTGATCACTAATATCTCACAACATCAATGGACTCAATTCCCCAATAAAAAGACAGAGGTTACACAATATATGTGAAAACAGAATCCATCATTTTGATGAATACAAGAGGCACACCTCAGCAACAAAGAAAGATAACATTGCCTCATAGTAAAGAGTTTGAAAAGGGTTTCCATCAGATCCTACTACAAAGGCCTATACTCAACAAAACTGGAAAACCTGGATGAAATGGACAATTTCCTAGACAGATACCAGGTACCAAAGTTAAACCAGGAGCAGATAAACCATCTAAATAGTTCCATAACCCCTCAGGAAATAGCAGCAGTCATTAAAAGTCTCCCCACTAAAAAAAAGCCCAGGACCAGATGGTTTTAGTGCTGAATTCTATCAGACCTTCAAAGAAGACCTACTACCAATTCTCTTCAAACTATTCCACAAAATAGAAACAGAAGGAACACTACCCAATTCGTTCTATGAAGCTACAATTACACTCATACCCAAACCCCACAAGGACCCGAAAAAGAAAGAGAACTTCAGACCAATCTCCCTTATGAATATCGATGCAAAAATACTCAATAAAATTCTAGCAAACCAAATCCAAGACTACATCAAAACAATCATCCATCATGATCAAGTAGGTTTTATCCCAGGAATGCAGGGATGGTTCAATATTCGGAAATCCATCAATGTAATCCACTATATAAACAAACTTAAAGAAAAAAACCACATGATCATCTCACTAGATGCTGAGAAAGCATTTGACAAAATTCAACATCCCTTCATGATAAAAGTCTTGGAAAGATCAGGAATTCAAGGCCCCTACCTAAACATAGTAAAAGCAATTTACAGCAAACCAGTAGCCAACATCAAGCTAAATGGAGAGAAACTTGAAGCAATCCCACTAAGATCAGGGACTAGACAAGGCTGCCCACTCTCCCCCTACCTATTCAATATAGTACTGGAAGTCCTAGCCAGAGCAATTAGACAACCAAAAGAAGTCAAAGGGATACAAATAGGAAAGGAAGAAGTCAAAATATCGCTATTTGCAGATGATATGATAGTATACTTAAGTGACCCCCAAACTTCCACCAGAGAACTCCTAAACCTGATAAACAACTTCAACAAAGTGGCTGGTTATAAAATCAACTCAAACAAATCAGTAGCCTTCCCCTACATGAAAGATAAACAGACTGAAAAAGAAATTAGGGAAATGACACCCTTCACAATAGTTGCAAATAATATAAAATACCTTGGTGTGAATCTAACCAAGCAAGTGAAAGACCTGTATGACAAGAACTTCAAGTCTCTGAAGAAAGAAATTGAAGAAGATCTCAGAAGATGGAAAGATCTCCCATGCTCATGGATTGGCAGGATTAATATAATAAAAATGGCCATCTTGCCAAAAACAATCTACAGATTCAATGCAATCCCCATTAAAATCCAAACTTAATTCTTCACAGAGTTAGAAAAGGAAATTCTCAAATTCATATGGAATAACAAAAAACCCAGGATAGCGAAAACTATTCTCAACAATAAAAGAACTTCTGGAGGAATCACCATCCCTGACCTCAAACTGTACTACAGAGCAATAGTGATAAAAACTACATGGTATTGGTACAGAGACAGGCAGGAAGATCAATGGAATAGAATTGAAGACCCAGAAATGAACCCACACACCTATGGTCACTTGATCTTTGACAAAGGAGCTAAAACTGTCCAGTGGAAAAAGGACAGCATTTTCAACAAATGGTGCTGGTTCAACTGGAAGACAACATGTAGAAGAATGAAAACTGATCCATTCTTATCTCCTTGTACAAAGCTCAAGTCTAAGTGGATAAAGGACCTCCACATAAAACCAGATACACTGAAGCTAATAGAAGGGAAGGTGGGGAAGAGCCTCGAATACTTGGGCACAGGGGAAAAGTTCCTGAACAGAACTCCAATGGCATATGCTCTAAGATCAAGAATTGACAAATGGGACTTCATAAAATTGCAAAGTTTCTGTAAGGCAAAGGACACTGTCAATAGGACAAAATGACAACCAACAAATTGGGAAAAGATCTTTACCAATCCTTCATCTGATAGAGGGCTAATATCCAATATATACAAAGAACTCAAGAAATTAGAATCCAGACAACCAAATTACCCTATGAAAAAATGGGGTATAGAGCTTAACAAAGAATTTTCAGCAGAAGAAACCTGAATGGCCGAGAAGCACCTAAAGATATGTTCAGCATCCTTACTCGTCAGGGAAATGCAGATCAAAACAACCCTGAGATTCCATCTCACACCAGTCAGAATGGCTAAGATTAAAAACTCAGGTGATAGTAGATGCTGGCGAGGGTGTGGAGAAAGAGGAACACTCCTCCATTGTTGGTGGGACTGCAAGATGGTGCAACCACTTTGGAAATCAGTGTGGCGGTTACTCAGAGAATTGGACATAGCATTACCTGAGGATCCATCTATACCACTCCTAGGCATATACCCAGAAGATGCTCGAACATATAACAAGGACATATGCTCAACTATGTTCATAGCAGCCTTATTTTTAATAACCAGGAGCTGGAAAGAACCCAGATGTCCTTCAACTGAGGAATGGATTCAAAAAATGTGGTATATTTACACAATGGAGTATTACTCAGCTATTAAAAACAATGAATTCGAGAGGTTCCTAGGTAAATAAATGGAACTAGGAATTATCATCCTGATTGAGGTAATCCAATCACAGAAGAACACACATGGTATTCACTCACTGATTATTGGATATTAGCCCAGAACCTTGAAATGCCCAAGGTGCAACTCACAGGCCACATGATGCTCATAAAGAAGGAAGACCAAGTGGGGGTGATTCGGTCCTTCGAAGGAGCAACAAAATACTCAAGGGAGCAAATATGGAGACAAAGTGAGGGACAGAAACTGAAGGAGGGGCTGTCTGAAGACCACTCCACCTGAGTATCTATCCCATGTGCAGTTACCAAAGGTAGATGCTGATATGGAAGTCAGGAAGTGCATGCTGATAAGAGCCTGATATGGATGTCTCCTCAGAGGTCTTCAAGAGTCTGACATATTCAGAGGCAGATGCTCACAACTAGCCATTGAACTGATCATGGGGTTCTCAATGGAGGAGTTAGAGTGAAGACTGAAGGAGCTGAAAGGATTTGTGGCACCATGAGGAGAGCAACAATACCAACCAACCACAGCTCCCAGGGTCTAAACCACCAGCCTGGGAGCACTTAGGGAGGGATCCAGGACTTTAGCTGAATAAGTAAGAGTTGAGGGCCCTGCTGGGCATAGGTGGAAGAAGAGAACCTTGATCTCATGGAGGCTGGATGCCCCAGGGGGTGGGAATTTTGAGGGTGGGGAGGTGGGAGTGGGGGGGTAGATAGAGGTTACATCCACAGAGAAGAAGGAGGAGGGGTGAGGGGATATGGGGTTCCTGGGTGGGTGGGGGATGGGGTAAGGGGACAACATATGAAATGTAAATAAAACATCCAATAAAAAAATAATTTCCAAAAAAAAAAATGAAAAGGGTTTCCAAGCAAATGGACACAAGAAGCAAGCTCAGGAAGCCATTCTAATATGGAACAAAATAATCTTTCAACCAAAATTACTCCAAAGAGATGAGGAAGGACACTTCATACTCATCAAAGGAAAAATCTTGCAGGATGATGTCTTAATTCTGAACATCTATACCCCACGTGCAAGAATACCCATATTACTAAAAGAAACAGTGCTAAAGCTTAAATTATACATCAAATCCACACATCCAAAGTGAGAGACTTCAACACCTTGCTTCTACCAATAGACAGATCATCAAGACAAAAAACTAAACAGAGAAGTACTGAAACTACCAGAGGTTATGAATCTACTGGATCTAACAGGTATCTACAGAACCCTTCACCCAAACAAAAAAAAAATATACCTTCTTCTCAATACCTCATGGAAGCTTCTTCAAAATTGACCACATAGTTGTTTACAAAGCAAACCTCAACAGATGCAACAAAATTAGAATAACTCCTTGTATCTTATAAGAACACAATGTATTAAAGATGGAATTCAACAGCAACAGACACAACAGAAGTCTACAAACTCATTGAAAATTAACAATTCTCTACTAAATTGTTCAGAGGAGAAATAAAGAAATGAAAGACTTTCTGGATAAAACTCAATGAAAATGAAAGCACAAGAAACCCAAGTATGGGACACAAAGAAACCTGTGCTAAGAGGAAAGTTTGTAGCATTGAATGCCTTCATAAAGAAATGGGAGAGATCTCATACTAACTACTTAAAAGCACACCTGAAATCTCTAGAACAATACCATCACCAAAAAAAGGCAAAAATTCACATGAGAAGTTAACCTCAGAAAATAATCAAATTTAGTGCTGAAATCAATAAACTAGAAACTAGTACAACAGAACAATACAAAGAATCAATAAAACCAACAGGTGTTTTTTGTTGTTTTGTTTTGAGAAATCAACAAGGTAGACAAACAGCCAAACTAAAAGGCATAAAGATGGAATTCAAATCAACAAAGTCAGAAAAAAAGGGAGACATAGCAACAGACAATAAAGAAATCATTAGTCCTTTTTTCAAAAATCTGTGCTCTACAAAATTGGAAAATCTAAATGAAATGGATGATTTTCTTCACAGATACCACTTAGCAAAGTTAAATCCAGATCAAGTAAACAGCAAACTAAATAGTCCTATAACTCGTAAGAAAATAGAAGCATTCATTAAAAGTCTCTCAACAAAAAACAGTTCATGACCAGATGGTTTTATCTCAGAATTCCACCAGACTTTCAAAGAAGAGCTAATACCAATACTCCTCAAAGTATTCTATAAAATTGAAACAGTAAGAAACACTGACAAACTCATTCTGTGAGGCAACAGACACCCTGATGCCTAAACCATACAAAAACTCAACAAAGAAAGGGAATTTTAGACAAGTTTCTCTTATGAATATTGCTGCAAAAATACTCAATAAAATACTGTCAAATCAAATCCAAGAATTCTTAAAATTATCATCCATCAAGATCAAGTAGGCTTTATCCCAGGGTTAGAGAGATATTTCTATATAGAAAAGTCCATAATAATAGTAAACCACATAAACAAACTGAAAGAAAAAATAACACATGATCATCTCATTAGATGATGAAAAGTCCTTTGACAAAATCCAACACCCCTTCATGTTCAAAGTCTTGGAGAAATCAGGGATATAAGGCAACATACAGGAAGCCAAAAACAACATCACATAAAATGGAGACAAACTTCAAGAAACTCCACTAAAACTGGGAACAAGATAAGGCTGCCCACTAATTTCCTTATCAATTTATTCAATTATAGTTCTTGAGCTTCTGGCCAGAATAATATAACAATTAAAGGACATCAAGGGAATACAAATTGGAAAGGAAGAATTCAACATCTTGCTGTTCATAGATGATATGATAATATACATGAGTGAGCCAAAAGATTCTACCATTGAACTCCTAGAGCTGACAAACACCTTCAGCAAAGAGGTTGAATACAAAATTAACAAAGTTAACAAACAAACACATAAAAAAGTAGCCTTTCTTTATACAATGAATAGTCTGAGAAGGAAATTAGAAAATGAAACTCTTTATGATAGGCACAGATAATATAAAATATCTTTATGTAATTAAACCTAGAAAGTGACAGAGCTATTTTACAAGAATTTCAAGTCTCTAAAGAAAGAAACTGAGGTTATTAGAAGATGGAAAGATCTTCCACGCTCATGGATTAGTAGGATTAACAGAGTAAAAATGATCACGTTACCAATTGCCATCTACAGATTTGATGCAATCCCTATCAAAACCACAGCTCAATTCTTTAAAGATTTTAAAAGAGTAATACTCAACTTCATATGAAAAAACAAGTGACTCGGAAGAGCTAAATAATCTTGTACAATAAAAGAACTTCTAGACATACCACCATCCCTGATTTCAAGAAAAATCATATTGTTTTACAAAGAAATTGTAACAAAAATAGCACAGTATTGTTGTACATCTATACAACGGAATATTATACAGCTATGAAAAACAAAGATATCACAAAATTTGCAGGCTAATGGATGGAACTATAGCATATCATCTTGACTGAAGCAACACAGACCCAGAAAAACATACATGACATGTACTCACTTATATGTGAACATTAGTTATAAATTACAGGATAACCATGCTATAATCTATAGACCTTAAGAAACTAAATAATAAGGAGAGCCCAAGGGAGTACACTTGAATTTCACTCAGAAGGGGAAATAAAATAGACAATACTGGGTAGATGGAGGGAGGGAACTGGGTAGGAGTTAGGGTGAGGAGGGGAACTGGGATAGGGATCAGGTTTGGGAATGAAGGCAGAGAAGGCTGGTAGAAAGAATGGATATCAGTAGGGAGCATCTCAGAGACCAACCTGAGACCAGGAATGAGGGAGGCTCCCAGGAGTCTATGCGATTGCCATAGTAGACACTCCTACCAGCTGGGGATATGGAGACTGAAGTGACCATGTCCTGAAGCTAGGGGAGACTTCCATTAGAGGAACAGGGAAATCAACTCACCCCCAAAAATCTTCTACCCAAAATTTGTTCTGCCTACAAGATGCAGGGATGGGGATGGAGATGGAGCAAAGATTGAGGAAACGGCCAACTAATGATTGGCCCAAATTGAGACCCACCCCATGGGAGAAAGCCAAGCCCCTGACACTATTAATGATACTCTGCTTTATTGCAGAGAGGAGCCTGGGGTAACTGTCTCCTAAGACACAGATGTGGAGACCCACACTCAAATATCAGGCACAACTTGAAAAATCTTGTGGAAGAGTCAGAAATAGGACTAGGTGAGCCAGAAGGGACATTAGATCCATGGAGTCTACTAACCTGAGCTCATGGGAGCTCACAGAGACTGAACCACCAACCCAAGAGCATGGGGGAACTAAACCTAGACCCCCTACCCATTTGTGCAGCTTGGTATTTATATGAATTCCCCTAACAACTGGTACGGGGGCTATCTTTAACTGTGTTGCCTGCCATTGGCTCCCCTTCCCCATGGTGAACTGCTTTGTACAATCTCAGTGAAAGAGGATATGCTTCATCTTGCTGAGACTTGATGTCCCAGGTTGGAGGGGTACCTAAGTGAACTTCTCTTTCTCTGAGGAAAAGAGGAGGAGTTAATGGGGAGAGGGATTTGAGAGGGTGGTACTGAGAGGAAAAGAGGGAGGCTGGTTACAATCATAATGAAAAGTGAATAAAATATAAATTAATGGGAAAAATAGAATAGAAATAAGAAACTTGGATAATGTAAAGGATAATTTTATCATTCATATGTAAAAAGATTGTACAGTGGTATTTATGTATTTATGTTTGTGGTTAGGAGATTCATATATGATAGATAAATATTATACAACTGAACCACATGTCTGGGCCTTGCATGATTGATTTGATATGTGCAATCTAAAACTATCAATCTTCTACAGACAGGAGTAGAAGGGTGATTCTCAGAAGCTGGGATTTGAAAATAAATTGACAAATGGCGGTGAGAGTTATATTAATGATATAATTGGATTATTCTGTATTTTATTCATAATCATAAAATTCTGTTGCATCATATTAATTTATGCAATTATGATTTGTCATTTATTTATGAAGAAGAAATGGTGATTGTTCATTTTTTTATTGAAGTAAGGTTGAGTTTTGAATTATTTAAAATTGAATCGCTTCTTTTCTGTAGTTTTAAAAATACCTTTTCTCATAAAACAGGCTGGGTTTAAACATAATAGAGAGCCAAGCAACTGAGGATTACCTTGAATTGATCCACATGCCTGAGTCAGCTGTGTGCTGGAATTAAAGGTATATACTGTCATATCCAGTCTTGAATTGTTTCGTTTCAAAGTTTAACTAAAAATATACCATCCACTTTAACTATCAAATAAGTTAGCAGTTCTTTCCCTGAGTGTGGCTTATCTATGGAGTAATAGGTGATATGAGATAACTTCTAATGGTCCTTCCTAATGGAACACGCTGTGACATCAATTTGCAATGAATTTTATTGAAAGGACCTTTGAAAACCAATTATTCACAGTTAGTTATTTATTATTTGCAAATCTAGGGGATACATAAAACAGATAAAGATCACAATATTGTTTCCAGTAGTGGAAAGCATTACTTTCTGCCATTTGAACTGAACTGAAATGCTAGCTTAATAGCAAGGCCTGCAGAGCCATTGTGTGGAACTGCCGAGAAAGATGTACGAATTACATTTGACCTTAAAAACATGGATAGGATGGAATCTCAGAGTCTGTTTTGATTGACATTTCCATGGTGACTAAGGAAAGTGAACATTTCTTTAAGTGTTTCTTGGCCATAGAGATTCCCCAATGGAGAATTCTTGGGTTAGCTCTGTAGTCCATGTTTTAATTGGATTGTTTGCTTTATTGATTTGTAATTTCTTGAGCTCTTTATATATTTTAGATATTAGCCCTCTGTCAAATGTGGGTTTGGTGAAGGTCTTTTCTCAGTTTGTAGGCTGCTGTTTTGTCCTATTTGCAGTGTTTTTTGCCTTACAGAAGCTTTTCAGTTTCATGAGATCGCATTTACCAATTGTTGATTTTAGAGTCTGAACCACTGGTGGTTCTGTTCAGGAAGTAGTTTCCTGTGACAATTTGTTCAAAGCTATTCCCCACTTTTGGTTCTATTAGACTTAATGTATCCAGTTTTATGTTGAGGTCTTTGATTGAAGTGGAGTTAAGTTTTGTTCAAAGTGATAGATAAGGATCTGTTTGTATTTTTCTACATGCAGACATCCAGTTAGGGAAACATTTGTTGAAGATGTCTCATTTTTCCACTGTATTGTTATGAACACTTGTTCATAAGTATGTGGGTTAAATTCCTGGTATTCTACTTTATTCTATTTACAACTTGTCTGTTTTTATTCCAATACCATGTGGATTTTATTACTATTTCTCTGTAGTACAGTTTGAAATCAGGGATGATGGTGCCTGAAGGCATTCTTTTATTGCACAGGATTGTTTTAGCTATCCTGGGTCTTTTGTTTTTTCATATGAAGTTGGGTATTTTTTTCTTTCAAGGTCTTTAAAGAATTGAGCTGGAATTTTGATAGGAATTGTATTGAATCTGTAGATTACTTTTGGTAACATGGCCATTTTTACTATGTTAATCCTACTAATTCATGAGTATAGACAATCTTTCCATCCTCGGATATCTTCCTCACTTTTTTTTTCTTCAGATACTTGAAGTTTTTGTCATATATGCCTTTCACTTGCTTGGTTAGTTACATCAAGATATATTATAGTATTTGTAGCTATTGTAAAAGGTGTTGTTTTCCTGTTTTCTATCTCAGCCTATTTATCATTCATATAAAGAAAGGCTACTTTTATTTTTGTTAATGTATACAGCCACACTGCCTGGTTGTCTAGGTGACAACCAGGAATAACCATCACAGAAGCGGACTCTAGATAAGACTCCTACAAATAGGAGATATTTAACCTGAAACAACTACCTCCTATAATCAGGCAAGACTTGCAATGGAGGGATGCAAACGCTAATCTAGCCACAAAGCCTGAGATCAACTATTTTTTCTGCCAATAAGATAAGCAGAGATAAAATTGGAACAGAAACTGAGGGAATGGCTAACTAATTAGTAGCCTAACTTGAATCCCATGCCATGAAAGAGAGCCCACCACTAACACTACTAATGACATTCTGCTAATTGAATACAGGATCCTATCATACCTGCAATCTGAGTGCCTTTACCTAGAAGCTGGATGGAAATTATGCAGAAACCCACAGCTAAATATTAGGTGTAGTGTGCAGAATTCTTTGGTAGAGGGGTAGGAAGGATTTAAGGACCCAGCAAGGTCAAGGATACCACAAGAAAATCTACAGAATCAACTAAATTGGGCCCAAAAGGGCACACAGAGACTAGAGCATTAACCAGAGGGCATTCACGGGACAGACTAAGGCCTTCTACACATATGTAACAAATTTGCAGCTTGGTCTTCATATGGGACACTTAGCAACAGGAGCAGGTGCTGTCTCTCACTCTGTTGCTTGCCTTTGGATTCCTTTCTCTACATGGGCTGCCTTTTCTATCCCCAATAGAAGAAGATACACCTAGTCCTATTGCAACTTGATAGGCCAAGGAGGGTTGATATCCATGGGAGGCCTCTCCATCTATGATTAGAAAGGATGGGGCAATGCAAGTGAGAGAGAAGGACTGTGAGGAGAAGATTGAGGGAAAGCTGCAAACAGGATGTAAAGTAAATAATTAAATTAATTAATGAACAAATGAGTATACCATTTGCCTAAAGAACAGGTGAATTAGATCTCTGAGTCTCTGAGCTCTCTCACAATGTTGACCTCTGCTTTTTGCTTTCTTATTTAGTGTGTTTTTATACGGTGCGGGTATTTGTGTATGCATGTTCACATGTGTAGGTTCCTGGAAACCTGAGGCTGATGTAAAGAATCTTATGGATCACACTTCTACCTTAGTATTTTGAGGCCCACTGTCTTAATTAAATTAGCTATTTTCCAATATAAATAGATCCATTAGCAAGCTTTCTTAGGGGTCTAATATCTGCCTGTCAAGGTTAAAATCAAGACATAGTGCCTTGATAAATTCCATGTACATGAGTTCTAGGGAACCAGACATTGTTCCTAATATGGGCCTAGCAAACACACCCCTATTTATCTCTTTTATATGATCATAATCCTAAACATATCATTTTAATAATTGATTAATACTCTAAATAAACATATTTAATATTATATAGTAAACCAACCAATTACATAGATTTTATATATATGCTAGTAAATGTTATCACATTATCATATAACTACTTTTGCTTTATTTCTTAATTATTATTTGTCCTAACCTAAATTGAAAATGTCCACATTTTCTAACATTATTAATAATCATTCTGTACCAGTGCATTCTAAGTCATAATGTCAATGCAGTTATATTAACTGGGAATCCTTGTTAGGTACCTCACTGTGCCATGAAAATTTCAGTGTTAAAGAAAATTTAGTGATTCACAAGGTTGTCCTATAAGACTTTTCTAATTGCTTCATATAACAATTGAAGAAATGATATCGTATTCTTAGGTGTTTATTTGTTAGATCTTAATCTATACCAATAGAAGATAAAGAGTTAGGGCTGAAGAGATATCTTAAGGTTAAGAACATTTGCTGATCTGAGAGACGATCAGACTTCGGTTCCATTCTAAGTGTCAGTGATATACAACCACCTATAACTCAAGCTCCTGGGGACATAACTCCTGCAGCCTCTGTAGTCACCTTCACACAGACACACAGACACACACAGACACACACACACACACAAATATAAAGAAATCATTCCATTTCACTAATATAATATACTAATTAATTAAAAAGGAAACACCTAAATATAGCATGAGCACAGATATAGAGCTAAGACATACTTTGAAACAACCAGAAGCACACTAGGGGCCAAAGAGATGGATCAAGCGTTAAACTGCCAGGCAGGACAACCTGGGTTTAGTCCCTGAACCAAAATAGGGAAACATTGAGAACAAACTGCTACACCTTGTCCTGTGACCTTCATATATATGCTGCATCATCTGCAAATACATACCCATACACTGGTATACATGCATACATACATGCATAGACATATATGATCCATACACACATACATGTACATACCTGTACACACATGCATACATACACACATATATCCATACACACATACATACATATATACATATATAAATGTATACATACACAGATTCAAAGAAATAATAAGCATAAAAATTCAAAAGAAAATTAGAAAGACAGAATTTCTTTGTGTGTGGATAAGAAGCTATACCATTCCTTTCTTTATCCATTAATTCAGTCATTCATCCCTGTAATGATATAATTGTTCCAACTATCATAAGAAAAATTTCGAGAGCCATGTAAAAATTCTAGACAAAGCAATGCGATCCACTTTCAAATGACTACATTACTCATTGTAATTACTGTTCAATATAATTAAGAATCAACTGATTAATAAATACCTTTATGTGACCAATATGTCATTTTAAAACTGAATATAGAGTCTTCAAAATATTTCTTCTTAGACATAGAAATGGATTATAAATTCAAGATCTGTGAGAATATTGCTATGTCTCCAAAGGATTCATTGTAACTTCCAGGCCAAAAATTTTACTTATCATCTCAAAGACCAAGTTGTTGCTAAATATACTGTGACAAACAGTCCTTTATTTATTAATATACACAATTTGGACATTCTAGAGGTCTATTGAATATCATATGTACTGGAGCTACAATATTGAAATGTCATAAAAGTCCCAAGTCATCCACATTAAGCCCTGTATAACTCAGCTTCCTTTAAATTTTCAGAATGGTTACTAGTCTCCCTTTTGTGCCTTCACTACACAATTCCAAGGATTATCCCACACTTGCAATTTTATTTCCCAAATCTTTTCCTCATTCAAATAAGTATACGATGGTTGATGCCCTTACCACATTATTTTAAAATAGTAGCCTAGGCTTCACATTCATTAACAGCATTCATAGCAACCCACAGAATTTGACAGAGCAGAGAACACTCTCCTTGGCTAATGGTCTTTTCCTTCTCCACTCTTGATGATCTAATCTAGTGCCCAGTTTTGCTTTCCTCAAATTATTTCTAAATCCTCTCATTTCTTAGACTCATGATATAGTTGTGAAGATTTTGCTCATTCCGTACAGTACAGATGATTTCCAGTCCTTGATGCTGTTTTTCCACATGACTTAAAAACATGCTCCTACACAACCGGTATCATATGAAGTCATGGGGTTTTTTCGGTAATCTTTTTCAAAATTGATTCTTAGTGATTAAAACATTTAGTACACTTTATTTAGGGGAATCTTTAAGTTACAAAAACAATGGATAGAAAGCACCAGAGAGGGTCAAAAATTACTTCCAAACTTTTGTCATGTGTGTGATACACTTGTACTAGTTGGGAAACTAAGCATATTGTGTCATTACTGGCTGGAGTCACTGTGTACACTGGAATCCCTGGGAATTTGACAAATACGTGATGATACCATTCAAATATGATGCAAGAGAATTCATGGCCCATATGTTCCCTCTGCTTCCCCTCTTCTCATCTTTCTAACTCTGGTGACCCCTGATTGCTTCAGAATATCATGCAGTTAGAATTATGCCTTTTCCTTTTGCCGTTTTTTTTTGTTTTGTTTTGGTTTGGTTTGGTTTTTTTTTTGAGCATCGTGTCTCATTTTTTCAGCACACATTGTAATCCAATTGTCTGCATGCACTTACATTTATTTCTTCACACTATAGTTCCAAGCTTCTGCAGTTATGCTGAGTGGTCGAACTTTTTTTATATGAACATCACTTTGCAACCAAAGAGTATGACTGTTGTTGATAGTAAGACAATGTTCAGTCTTCTGAAAATTTACCTAATTACCTCCTCGATTCATTTTATTTATTTAAAATATTTTCTTATATTTCCTTAGTGTGTGTTTATGTGTGTGCCTATGTGTAGGTCTCTGTGTCTTTTTGTGTATGTGTATCTGTGTTTGTGTGTATGTTTGTGTATTTATGTATGCGTGTATGTGTGTTATGTATGTGTGTGTCTGTTTGTGTATTCCTGTGTCTGTTTTGTGTGTGTCTCCGGTTATGTGTCTTTCTGTATCTGTATGTGTTTTTGTGTGTGTTTGATCCTGTGTTGGTGTGTGTGTGCCCGTGTTTTTCTGTGTGTATGTGCTTATTTGTGTGTTTCCTTCTATATGTATGTGTCTTTATGTATCACTACAAGTGTATGTGTGTGCACATGTGTATGTCTGTGTGTGTATGAGTGTGTGTGTCTTTGTGTATATGTGTGTGTGTGTGTGTATGTGTTTACATGAACATTCCTCCATGTAATTGTAGAAGTTAGAGAACAGTGTGATGGGATTCTTCTCTCTTTCAGTCATGGTTGTCCTGGAGCTGATTTTAGACTGTCAGGCTTAGTCACATGCCCCTTTAGCTACTGAACTCTCACTGGCCCTTCATTTGTCTTAATGTGTGAATGATTATGTGAATCCTAAAGTTTTAATAAAACTCAAGTTATTGATATTGTCATGATCTGTATATCTTAGGTGTGTCTGAGCAACCACTGATTATGTGGACATGTTCTGTTAATTTTAACAATTTTATAGTTTGTGTTTTTGTGTTAATACCCTGCTCTATTTTAAGGTCATTGTTTATTAAAGGTGTGTGTGTATGTGTGTGTGTGTGCGTGCGCGCGTACACACATTCTTTTGCATGTGAATATCTCTTTATTCCTGTATCATTTATTAAAAGAATTTCAATTTCTGTATTCATTTGATGATTTGTCAAATATTAGTTCACTATGTTTGAGAATGTTTTACTGAATGATCTGGTATGTCTCACTGGCCTCTGACACTTCTTTTCTAGATACCATTATATAGTTGCCACTGTAGTATTAGAATCAATAATGAAGAGTAGCAGATCTAGTCCTTCTATTTTTTAATTATTCTAGCCATTCTTTATCATTCACTAGTTTGTGGGGTTATTATTATTTCTACTGTTAACAACAACACAAAATTCAATTATTTTATTTTCTTCTGTTGTTCCTCAATATGACGAGGATTCTCTCTTCTTTTGAAATATCTCTGAAATAATCCCGACTTTATTAGGATTGATTCATTTTCAAAGATTTATTTTCCTATAATAATGTATTCTTTTCTATACTGCTTCTCTCTCTCTCTCTCTCTCTCTCTCTCTCTCTCTCTCTCTCTCTCTCTCTCTCTCTCTCTTCCTAAAGGACATCTAAGGTTTTTGATCAGATATTTTATTTTTTAATTGAGGAAACAGTTCCCTCAGTTACAAATATTTATTGGAATTTATAGAACATAAAATGTTCAGTGAGTTTTAGTAAATGCAGACTCCATGTAGACATGATTTCAATCAAGAAAATTTGAGCTCTCCAAAGATTGCTGACACCCACTTCCAGTCAATCCTCGTCTCTCAGAACAAGCCACAGTCACACTTACGTAATAATGAATTTGTTTGATTTTTTATGAATTCCACTTGAACGGTTTTATATAGTTAGACATTTTTTTCTTCAGCATTCTGAGATTTATTCATGTTGCCACATGTAAAAATTCATTTCAAATTTATTAGTTTTATGGTGAGCCGTGATCTATTGAGTGTATACATCACAATTAGTTTACCTAATCCTCTGTCCCTGAGTTTTTGGATTATATCAATTTTATCTGCAGTAAATAGTGTTGATTTGGACACTCGAGTACAATTTACAACTCCCAGGAGGAGTAAGAGTTGAATTCTGATTAGAGTTTTTTTTGTGTGTGGTGTGTCTTTAACATTATAAAAATTTGTCAGAGACTTTTTCAAAGTGATGGCACGTTTTGCAGTCCCACGAGTTGAGGAATTTGGAGTGTGCCAGTCACTCCCCAATCCTCCTCTTTTCCTGTCATTAGTCCTTTTAGGTTTTGACATCCAGTGGGTGTTTAATAGTATCTATCTCTGGTTGTCAGAATGACAACTTAAAAATTAGATAACTTCATGCCATTCCTTCTTTTGGCACCTCAAGTGACTTAGTCTCCTGCTCCTTTACAAATGAACGATATTATTCTCCGTTAAGCCCTTCTCAAGTCTTCTAATACACACAGCACATGTGTCCATATTTGGGCATCATGTTTGTCTAGTTTCTCAGTCAGTTGTTGCTTTATCGTCCATGTCTGGATCAAGGTTGCCTGAATTAACAGTGCTTACTCATATCTCTGTGCTGTGATGAACGTCTGTTCTTTTAGCCTGTCTACGACAATAGTCTACTTAATATTTGTTTTTTGTTAGTGTTGTTGTTTGATTTGAAGCAGGACCTCACTGTATAGGCTTGGCTGCTCTGAAGCTTGCTATCTGCATCAGACTGATCGAGAACTCACAGACACTCCTCCCCTGCCCTTCAAATGCTGGAATTAGAGATGTGTGCCACCATTCCTGGTTAGGATAATATTTTTTATTTGACCAGTTCAAACGACCTTTAAATGTAACCTTCCTCTATTTTTCTGTGTAATACTAGCTCCCTCTTTCCTATGTTATACGATATGTCTTAATGAATATTCCATTATTCTATTTTAAAATTTACAGGTTGACAAGTATTTTGTATAAATTTCTTTACTGAAGATTGTGATGTCCCTAAGTGCAGAATATATGTGTGGATGATTAATCATTGCACCCTGTGCTCAAGGACTGTAAACATCAATAAAAATGTTTTAGAAAATAGAAAGAAGAATGTGGCTTCTGTCATAATTATTCTTCATTATAGGAAATGTTTCTTTGTTTTTCACAAAGAAGGAAGGAAGGATTATTTCTTATTATTATATATGATTTCTGAGCATTTGCTTTAGAGCTAATGAAGAAAAGAAAAAAAATATTTGCACATGTCCCAACATTTTACAAGATTGCAAATTGTTGCTGTAGGCTCAATATGAAGGAGTTTTGCCTCACTTAAAATTAACGTTAGATACGAAACCATGCTTTAAAATTTTTTAAGATAATTAGGTCATGTTGAATAAGATGACTCATAATGCTTTTTTGAATTATGATGGATTTAAGCTTTTAGATACTTTATGTATCACCTCTATTTTGTATGCCACATATTTAATTGTTATTTTCATGACATTTATATTCAAATTTAAAAGCTACATAATTTTTATATGCGAATTTATTCAAGTGGGTGTTTCTAATAAAGTTTTAAAGAAGTACTACTTTTAAATCTTCTATAAAGATTAACAAATAACTCTTAAAAACTATATTATCTAAGTAAGTACATTGATGACTTGTCTAAATACATTTTACTGTGATAAATTAGATTGCATGGGTTGCATAAGTCTTCTACTCTTTTTCATCATATTATATCATACTTGTAAAACAAAAGGGTTACAATGCTAGTTAGCAATTTCTAAATTTAGTCACCTATTCCTAATCAAAGAGTTCTGAAGTCCAAAGAATGTCTAGGAAAACCAGATGTATCTGATGAAAGAACTTTATTCATGGAATTCTCATATTTTGGGCTGGCCACTCAGATGCAGTAGATGCCCTCTGACTTTGGTGAGTGGTAGGTATGTGGAAGCCATCGAACAATTGTGAACTGGAGGATAATAAGCAAAGATGCTTCATGCATGTATGAAACGTTCGTCATTGTCCAAGAAAAATTCTCCAGGTGCTACATAAGTCCCCAAATGGACACTACTAATACAGCATAATCGTCTTTGGTCTACTGCTGACTCTAACTCAGACTCAGGCTAGAACAATCAGGTTTCTCCTGAAGAAATCGGGAACTGGAGTGGAGAAGTACCTCCCAGCTTACACTGATCAACAAAATAGGACAATAAATATAGAGCTCAATAGTGAGAATGCCAATTTTACATAAATAAGTCATCAGAGGAAGTAGAACAAACAAGAGAGTTATGCCAGTTATTACCCTGCTATAGCGTTACCTGTGTCCATGGCTGTCATACATGCTACTCAACATATGCCCAGTGCTACTATTTGTCTCTAGTAACCAAAAACTAATTTCATTTTTGTTAGTGTTGTCTTCTTTTCAGTGGTATACACAGTATGCTAAAATAATGCACAGAATATCGAAAATATTTAATGAGTAATTGTCAAATAAGTGACTAAATCTTAGTTTCAAAGTGGGCTCATTTCAAACACCAAATTTAATCCAAGGGATGTGTGTTTTGTCATAGACTTATTGCACCATTTCTCCACAGTCTTAAAAAAATAAACTGGCAAATAACTGGATCTTAAAGTTTCAATGAAAGAAATACGTATGACAGGAAATTAAGCAAAGCAATATTATATTTGCATTTAGAAATGATTTGAAAATATTCAGAGCAATATATCAACCAAATTTTTGATTCAAATGTCAAAACATAATTATAGCAAGCAAATCAAAAGAAAATGGTATTCAAAAAAACTATGACAAAGTGTTTTCAGATATCAAATTGCTCTTTACATCCACGACTTTGAATGAACAAAAAGATTATATCAAACACCTTAAATTGAATATGTGTGAAACAGTATATGATATGTAAGTTGAGGTGGGTTGTTTAATTTAAATATGATTTTGTCAGAGGGATCAGAGAAAATATATTAGCAGGAATATTAAAATAAACATGAATTTGCTCTGAATGTATTCATTATTTCTGATTCAGTCGCTCCTGTGTCTTTTGGTTTCCAATCTGGGTTGTAGCTACTTTCAAATTTAAATAAATAAATACAAAAATGATAAAACAATACTTGTGTGGTTTTCTGTTTGATCAAGTGTAATATTTATCTCAAAGAATTGCTTTCAAATTCCTAGGGCATTTGTGGTCTCTGCATATTGAAAGAAGAATACAAAGTTGACCATGATAAATCAACTATTTTTATTTATGGTTGTTAATAAAAAGCTATGGAAATTTTGATGTCACTAAAATCAAACCAATACCACTAAGTCATATTTTATACAAATATATGAGTCTTTGTGGGTTTTCATAAAGAAAATTATTGTGGCATATTTCTTCCTAGTCTTTTTAATATTGGAATAAATTCTGGGAAAGCAGATTTTGCCAATGACAATTTATCAAACTGGACCAGAATGGCACCAATCAAATGTTTCACAGTTTTAACAAAGCTGGTAAGTGGCTGATTTAACCCAAAGAGCAAGTTAGCAAGAAATAAGGAGGTTATTTTTGTTAACCCTTTTCACAGTTAAAAAATGGAGACATAAATATTAACTAGCATTAATGATTCACAATATGTGATATTATTAAGAGAATGCAGCAAACATCAAAACATCTTTACAATTCTAACTGGTAAGCCCTAAAACATACTCACACAAGCGACACTGAATAAATAGGCTTAAATAGTTGTGTTTACATATTCATTCACATTTGTGTGTGTGTGTGTGCACATATAATTAATTAATTAATTAATTAATTAATTAATTAATTTATAAGATGAGGCCATAAATTGGAATGGAACACAGGGCTTGTATGTTGGTGTGTATGGGAGGATATGAAGGGAGGAAGGGTAGAGATTGAAATGATGTAATTGTATTTTAAGTAAAAATAAAATTGAAACCATTTTTTTCCTACAATGTTTACCTATAACCCTTGGCAACTCTCAATTGGTTGCTCCATTGTCATATGTTTAATACTCCATGCAAGTACACACAAGCATATAGACACAAGCAAAGATTGCCAACCATGTGACAAAGGAGATATATATCCTTTGTGTGTGTGTGTGTGTGTGTGTGTGTGTGTGTGTGTGTGTATGCTGTGCTTCTTACTTAAGACTTTGTCAGTTCTGAATTCCTTCTGCATGTCTCTCTGTGGCATACCTGCTAAGCACCCTTTACATCATGCTACCTTTTCTCTCTCCAACAATCATTACACACTGACATCACTTCTGTTCCTCCCAAATAATATGCTCTGAACAAACTCAGATCCTTTACATAGTTTTGTCTTTTTTCTAATCTTCCATCAGGCATTTTTGGACCAGTCTGATATTCAGTAATTAAAGTGTATATGAAATGCTTTTGTAAGGACTTTCCTAACCTCCATGATTACATTAGCATACTCAGTATCTCTGCCCAGTGGCTAACTAGCATGCCATCTTGTTTCACACCTTTGGTGAATCTGTTTATTCCTCAGATAAGTTTATTTGCAGTGCAGATGTAAAGACTTAACACATATTTCTCTAGGATAGAAATCCACTAAGAAGGAGGAGAAGGAAAGAGGGTAATGAGGGGAAGGATTTGGAGGGACTGAAGGAGAAAGTTTGGGGATGCTGTGATTAGGATGTAAAGAAAATTGACAAATGAATTACTGAGAAAAAACGAAATTCAGCAAGCAGAGAACAGAAGTTCTCTCTTGTTTTCTACTACAATTTTAAAACTCAAACGGACCATACAGATGAGTTACTAACAAACAACAACACAGAACAAACACCATCAACAAAGCTTTCTTTAAATTTCCATTATTTAGCTCCGGAGCTGAAGTGCTTTTCATTGGCACTATTGTCTGTGTTTTCTCACCTCCTCCTCACAACATCTGGATTTGTTTTTAAATCTAAACAGCTGGGATTCTCATTCTAATGCCACAAATATCCTTTCTTCACTCTTGACATATCTGTGATAGAGCAATAACACTTCTCTTCTCACCCCTGTCGCCCTTGTATTTCCATAAAAAACACAGATACTTATATAATACTCAATGTACACTCTTTTCCATTATGACACTCACATACTTGAAAGCCTCAATATTTTGATAAAATGTCCAAAAGCCTCTCAAGTTTATTCAGGCAATTTTTATTGCTTATTCTTACAGATTCTAACTGTTTATTATTTGTGAAATGATCTCTATTGATCTTATTATTCATATCTAATGTAAACTCTTTGAAGGTAGGAAAAATTCTCTACCAATGGTTTTGCTGATAAATGTTTTACTCTTGGCTAAGAAATTACATATCCATCTCTTACCTTAAAGATTATGATTTCATTTGAAAGGATCTAGAACTTTGGATTTTTTTTTCCTTGAGAGCATTTTTACACATCCAATTTAATCTGTAATTCATTCGAAAATGTACTTAATAGGATATTCCTTATTAAGAATTTATTTTGTATCCAATTTTACTTATTTAACAAAAATAATCATATAAAACAAATCTCATTCCATTAAAGTTGGATAAGGCAAATGAACAGAAGAAAAAGAGTCTCAAGTGAAGACATGAGAATCAGAGATTCACTCATTCACACCCTCAGGAATTCCATAAAACACTAAACCAAAGACTACAACATATTTACAGAGGACCAGGGGCAACCTGTTGCCAGCCATGTGCTTGCTGCTCCATTCTCTGTCAGTTCAAATGAACTTTATTAAGCTGATTTAGAGAGGCTTGTTCTCCTGGTGTTCTCCATCCCCTTTGCCACATGAACTCTTCCACCTACTTTACTGTGGTGAATCCCTGCGCTCTGAAGACAAGGACTTGATGAAAACCTCTCATTTAGATCTGTGTGTTACAATGCCGCCCCTCCCTCCTCTCTCTCTCTCTCTCTCTCTCTCTCTCTCTCTCTCTCTCTCTCTCACACACACACACACACACACACACACACACACACACACACGTCTGGCTGCTGCTCTATTTTTTGTTCCCATTGGCTGCAGAAACAAGCATCTTTGATAAGGCACTAACATATGACTGTGCATGTAGCAGAATATCATTGTATTATTACTTTTCTTTTTACCAGAAGTATTTAGTTTTAACATAAGTCTCTTGGATTCCTGGTCTCTGGGAAATGACCATATGTCAAACTTGGCTTTGATTATACCCAAAAGCTTTGTACCACCATTGCACTAGCCGACTTTTCAAGAGCAAAGATTATAGACCAAGGTATTGTGTCTGGGTTCATGTTTACATTTATCTGTTGATAGCCTGAAGAGTTTCTTCATGTATCAAATACACTAGAAAATGGAGGTGAAAGTTCTATGTAGTCACCTGCTCAACCTGCTCATGTTCAATGAATGGTCTGGGTGTTATAGGGCTTTCCTGTCCCTTCAGGAAAAGCAACCTTTTATCTTGACACTTGCCAGGGTTGTTTGGGGGATTTCTATGGGATCTCTTTGGCTAACAACTCCATTGAATGTAACTAAGTTTCAGTACTGGCAGTTTCATTTGGTGTCTAGAGATAGTAAGTTGGGACTCTGTCTCCTTCATTATTTGGAGACTTTAGGATTATCTTTATATATTTTAGGAACTTTCTATTGCATTAAGTTTCCATATCACTATACAAATGCTCTTTGACTCTAGCGCCCACCACTAAATTCTGTCCTACAAGCCCATCTCTATTTCCCCTTCACACCTGCTCTTCCCATTCCTGTCCCATCAATCCCAATCTACCCATAAAATCTATTCTATTTCTGCCTCCCAGGGAAACTTAAGTGTTCCTGTGTAGTCCCTTATTCTATATCTGGCCCTCTTTGGGACTATGGATTATAGCTTGGTTACCATTTATTTAATGGCTAATATCTACAGGTAGGCTAATACATACTATATTTATCTTTGTGGAGTCTGGGATACATTACTCTGCATGACTTCTTTCTAGTTCCATCACTTGAACTGTATATTTCAAGATGTCATTTCTTTTTTAAGAGCTGAGTATTACTGTGTTGTATAAATCTACCATCTTTTTTTATCCATTCTTTTGTTTATGCATATCTATGTTGTTTCTAGTTAACGGATATTAAAGATAGCAGCAATGAACATGGTTGAGCAATTGTCCTTGTGATAAAATGAAATATTCTTTGAGTATATGTCACAATAGCTGCAAACAATGTAAAATTTTGGGGTAACAAAAATGGAAAGTTCTCCCATGGTCATAGAACTGTAGGACTAATATAGAAAAAAAAGAAAAGGAAAGTAAAGAAAGAGAGAAAGAAAGAAGGAAAGGAAGGAAGGAAGGAAGGAAGGAAGGAAGGAAGGAAGGAAATAAGAAAGGTCATTTTACTAAAATCATTCTACAGATTCACTGAAATTCCTCACCAAAATTTCAACACAATTCTTCATAGATCTTGAAAAGACAATTCTTATTGTCATATAAAAAAACAGAAAATCAATAAACAAAAAACCTAGAAAAGCTAAACCAATTCTGAATCATAAAAATCTATCAAGTTGTTCTACAAAGTTATAGTAAAAACAGCATAGTATTTGCATAAATAAAAACATGCTATGACCCAGACATGAATCCACACAAGTATAGACATCTGAATTTTTTTTTAATAAAAATGTTAGAAATAAACTGACCTCTGAATGTATCAAGACATCAACAGAAAATCAGCTACACTGAACCTGAGAGAAGTGAAAGTGGGCATATCATATTGGCACAGCATTCAGCTTTATGTGCAGAGCACTGTTAGCACAGGCATTAGCATCAACATTTAGTAAATGGCTCATCATGAAACTGAAATGTTCTATAAGACAAAGGACACTGTCTTTTGGACAAAATGGAAGCCTACAGAATGGGGAAAGATTGTTACCACCTTCACATCTGCAGGGAACTAATATCCAAAATATATAAAGGACTCAAGAGACTAGATATCAAATAAATAAATAAAACTGATAATCCAATTAAAAGTGGGATACAGATCTAAAGAGTTCTCAACAGAGGAATCTAAATGTCTGAGAAACAAAGAAATGGTCAACATCCTTATCTACCACAGAAATGCAAATTATAACTTCTTTTTCTAAAATTATTTTTATTTTTTATTATTTGCCCTCCCACAGTTCCTCAATCCATTCATTCTCCCCACTGTGTCCAAGAGAATATCTCCACCCCACACCACCACCACCCTTCCCAGGCCTCCCCATTCCCTGAGGCCTCAAATCTTTCAAGGATTAGGTGTATCTTCTCTCACTAAGGCAAGACCATATGCTGCCTGGTTGGTGGCTCAGTGCCTGAGAGATCTCAGGAGTTCAGGTTAGTTGAGACTCCAGGTCTTCTTATGGGATTGCCCTCCTCCTCAGCTTCTTCCAGCATTCCCCTAATTCAACCACAGGGGCCCCCTGGTTTAGTGTAAGTATCTGTCTGTCTGAGTCAGCAGCTTGTTGGACCTCTTGGAGGACAGCCATGCAAGGCTAGTTTTCTGTCTCTAAGCACACCAGTGACAGTGTCAGGCCTTAGAGCCTCCAGTTGAGATGCATCTCAAGTTGGGCCACTCACTGGACTTCTTTTCCCTCAGTCTCTTCTCTATTTTTGTGTCAGCATTTCTTTTAGACAGGAACAATTCTGGGTCATAGGTTTTTGTTTGTTTGTTTGTTTTCTGTCGGATGGCAACTCCATCTCTCCACTTGATACCATGTCTTTTCACTAGAGGTGGATTATACGAGTTCCCTCTTCCCACTGTTGGGCTTTTCATCTAAGTTCCTGAGAGTCTCTCACCTTCCAGGTCTCTTGTACTTTCTAGATGTTCCCCCAACCTCTCACCACCCGAGGTTGCATATTTCCATTCCTTCTGCTGGCCCTTAATTGCTTCTCTGCTGTCCCCCCACCCCAATACAAGATCATGTTCTTCTCCCCAACTCCTCCCACATCCAGGTCTCTCCCTTACTTTGCCTCCAATGATTGCTTTTTTCTCCCTCCCAAGTGGGTTTGAAACATCCTCACTTGGAACTTTCGGCTCATTAACCTTCTTGAGTTCTGTGGTATCCTAGGTATTCTGTACTTTTTTGGCTAATATCCACTTACTAGTGAGTACATACCATTCATGTCCTTTTGGGTCTGGGTTACCTCTCTCATGATGATATTTCCAAGTTCCATCCATTTACCAGCAAAACTCATGATGACGTCATTCTTAATACCTGAATAGTATTCCAATGTGTAAATGAACCACATTTTCTGTACCAATTCCTCTGATAAATCACTTCTTTGTGATTCCATCTCATGCCTGTAAGAATAGCCTAGGTCAGAAATACAAATGACAGCTCATCCAATGGTTCTGGAGTGCAAACTTGTACAGTAACTGTGGAAATCTGGTGATTCCTCAAAAGGATGGGGGTCAATGTACCTTAATATGCACCTGATCAAGAAAGTCAATCTTTAGGTTGGAGTACAGACAGTTTGATTTGGAGAGTTGAAAAAAAATCTAATCACCAAATGTATGCTTAACATTGAGAGAAATTGAATCAATATAAATTATTATGTCAGTCTTAAAATGATTTTATAAAAGTGTTATTTTTTTTATTGTGTATGCTATCTAGTAAAATTTCAATTTAGAATAAAGAACAAAATGCCATTATTGAAGTTTTCAAGAGTAAAATATTGAATTATTGGCTAAAGTTGAAAAAAAAAAGTCTATAAAGTTTTCTTATAGAAAAAAAATATTTCTTTTATAATATGGGAGATTTAATCACATTTTATTACATTTAAGGTTATAAATTAACCATTTATAGTAAAGAAAAGCACCTGTTTAGAGCATTTCAAGTATATCATTGGTAGTGTTATACATGTATCAATATAACTTCTGATGTATGACAAAAATATTTCACAAAAGACATTGGAAAAACCAAGAGTAAACTGTAAGCAATATGTGGGAGGTCAGAGCTACAAACGGGAATGAGGACCGTTGAAAGCAGGTACTATGAAGAAAACATGAAGAAAAACAACATTTTTAATAGGGTTATTTGGTTGTCTGGAGTCTAATTTCTTGAGTTCTTTGTATATACTGAATATTAGCCCTCTATCAGATGTAGAATTGTTAAAGATCTTTTCCCAATTCATTGGTTACTGTTTTGTCCTATTGACAGTGTCATTTCCCTTACAGAAACTGCAATTTTATGAAGTCCCATTTGTCAATTCTTGATCTTAGAGCATAAGCCATTGGTGTTCTGTTCAGGAACTTTTCCCCTGTGCCCAAGTATTCGAGGTTCTTCCCCACCTTCTCTTCTATTAGTTTCAGTGTATCTGGTTTTATGTGGAAGTCCTTTATCCACTTAGACTTGAGCTTTGTACAAGGAGATAAGAATGGAGAGATTTGCATTCTTATACATATTGTCCTCCAGTTGAACCAGCACCATTTGTTGAAAATGCTGTCCTTTTTCCACTGGACAGTTTTAGCTCCTTTGTCAAAGATCAAGTGACCATAGGTGTGTGGATTCATTTCTGGGTCTTCAATCCTATTCCATTGATCTTCCTGCCTGTCTCTGTACCAATACCATGCAGTTTTTATCACTGTTGCTCTGTAGTACAGTTTGAGGTCAGGGATGATGATTCCTCCAGAAGTTCTTTTATTGTTGAGAATAGTTTTTGCTATCCTGGGTTTTTTGCTATTCCAAATGAATTTGAGAATTTCCTTTTCTAACTCTGTGAAGAATTGAGTTGGGATTTTGATAGGAATTGCATTGCATCTGTAGATTGTTTTTGGCAAGATGGCCATTTTTATTATATTAATCCTGCCAATCCATGAGCATGGGAGATCTTTCCATCTTCTGAGAGCACCCAGAGTCTAAACCACTAGCCTGGGAGCTCTTAAGGAGGGATCCATGGCTCCAGCTGTATATGTAAGGGAGGAAGGCCCTGTCATGCATAGATGGGAGAAGAGATCCTTGGTCTTATGAAGGTTGGAAGCCCTAGTGGGTGGGAATTTGAGAGTGGGGAAGTGGGGGGGTAGGTAGGGGCACATCCACAGAGAAGCAGGAGGAGGTGTGATGGAATAGGGGGTTCCTGGGGGGGGATGGGGTAAGGGGATTCCATATGAAATGTAAATAAAACATCCAATTTTTTTTTTAAAAAAGAGCAGGCTGAAAAAAAAAACAAAAAGCAATGTGTGGGTACTTTCTCTGAGAAGACAGTGTGAATAGAGGGAGTAATAAGTGTTATAGAACATGACGGTAATTTTAAAAGGCATGAGAAAAATTTTGCTTTCATAGAAACACATGCACATACATTCACATATACATTTATATATGTGTATACACATATACACATATACAAAGTATATGTATATATATGTATATATACATACCTACATATCTAAAAATATGCATATATGTTCATATGTGTATATTTGTGTATGAATGCATGTATGCATTTATACATATAGACATGTATACATATATACATATGTATATATACATACGTGCACATATACATGTATGCATATGTTTATATATATGCATACACATGTAAATATATAAACATTTAATATTTATATATACATATATACACATATGCATATATGAATGTTTATATATATACATATATACACATGAACATATGCATGCATACATATATATACTTAAATGCATATGTGTGTGTTTGTGTACAAATTCATCTCTGTGTATTTACATACAAATTAATAATAAGAAGTTATAATCCTTGGGATAATAAAGGTTTCTCCAGGAGCCATAGAGTATGTAACAAATCTCTGGTAGACAAGGAACTACACATGACAAACTCTCGTTAAGTAATTTGTCAGAGTACAAGTGTCTCCCAAAATAATTTTGAATGTGAGTTGAACAAGGAAGATAGAAATAGCAGTGAACATGTCAAACCTCACAGAGAAAAGCTCACAAAACCTCCACTCTACTCAAAGAAGTATAGATAACTGAGGAAAGCTAAAACATACATATCCATTTATCTTTAATAATAACTAAGGAAGAGATCATACCTTTGGAAAGGAGCTCTTTAGGAGCTGTAGAAGGAAGAATGAAGGCAGAAGAGCTGCAGACACAGATATTGTTCTTATTTATGAAGTTCCCCAAATAAGTACTATTAGTAAATTAAAATTAGTCTTCTAGGAATGTTGTCCTTTTTCATGGTGTAATTAGAGAAAGAGTGCCCCCTTGTGATTTATAAATTTTGAACAGCAGCAGGGGCTACTGACTAAAATTAAAAACCAACCCAACAAAGATGTAATAAAACTCTGGGTCACTCATAAGATGTAATGAAAACTCTGGGTCTATAATACTAACTACTTAGTAGCCAATGATGGAGATTGTAATCCACAGGCAATATGAAGTACCGATTGACTATAAGGCCAGCCTGGACAACTTAGAGATACACTTTCTAAAAATAAGACATAGAAAGAGTCTAGGGAATTTAATGGTAAAACCTGGCTGCCTGAAGCTTGTGTTCAATTTCCAGTACCAATTTTAATTAAATTAAATTAATAAGAAAAAATAAAAAATACACATATATAATCAGTTGTCTGTGCTCAACTCATGTGAACTAAATGTACCACTGTATTCTTTATAATTCTTGTTTTGGTTTTCTATTGTAAAATTGCAGACTAAGTTCTTTCATATATAAAATCATATCCAACTTTGATAAAGACAAAAACTGTAAAACCAGGACTAAAAAACTTCTAGAATAAAAAAAATCTCAGTAAACGTCTGTGATTTTATTTTAGGTATTTTGTGAATCAAATGCCAAGAGCACAGTTGTCACAGTAAACATCTAAATGTCAACCTAGATTGCAACTTATTTGTTGAGCAAAACAATGGTAGCAGCTGTGGTTTTCTGCAGAATATTGGGCGCACTGACATTTCATCCTGGATTAGAGACTCATGAGGTTTCACCCCTCTCTGGAGGGACAATTGACAGTTAATGCTTCTTGGGATAGTATCGTTTTCTCGAGTGGTATAGTCACGTGCTGAAGTAAATAGCTTCCACTGAAGCTTGACAAGAATCTAATGGATCTCAGTGAGACACACAGAAGAGAAGGCCACAAAAGTAGAAGGAAGTTTATACAGAAGAAGATTTTAATGTATGAGGAAGGGGCAAGAATTTTTGCAAAACACATATCTGTTGAAGAACATCTGTATATATCAAAACATCAAAATAAGATAGGAATAATTTTTGTACAGAGGCTAAATCAAAAAATTTTTACACAGTTCATCAAAGCACGTGGCAAGTAATTGTGCTGTTAGTCATTTGAGAAACTCCCACTAGAATTCAGTGAGTCATTTGAGAATTACACAGTGGGAAACTGTGATATACTACTCTGTCCCTTCATGATGCTCACCAAACTCACAACTTGAATGGTCATGTGAACATGAGAATGCATACATCTGAAACTCACATCTTCCTGGGGGAAGGATTTGAAACTGTAATATTCTTTGGAAAATCTTTGACCAGGAGTTACTTAGCAACCACTATGGTAATGTGATCAGAAGTCACATAACTTATCATTTTATATGCAGACTATTATTGTGTCAAGATAGATCACAAATGACATGACGAGTTGATAGATGGCAGATAGATCAATTAGCGGTAGATTGATAATAGGTAGATACATGATAGAAACACATACCTATAAGAGAGAAATACTCTGATTCAGGAAGTAGGTGTATCAATTATTAATTTGATTATTTAAATAGAGAATACAAATAATCAATGAATATCTGTGGAGATTGAAACTAAATTCATTTTCATAATATTAACTTATGTAATTAAGTATAATTACATAAATGTAATCTGTACATTTTTCAAAAAATATTGCTACTTTGTTTAAACCAATTTTTACCAGTATTTTTCTTAAAGAAGGTGTGACTAATTTCCGTTAGAATATTTGAAAACAGCAGCTGTGTAGAAAGTCAATGTAAAAATAAATATATTCTTTATGTGCAGATGTACTGATATTTCTAGGAATTCTCAAATCAATACTCTTGAAAAGTAATAAAACAACCTGAGGGTTTTCTTCACAGTCATAAATAATGTTAAAACAGTGCTACTAGTTTGTACAGTTAGAGTTATGCAGTTGATCCTGTTCCACAGTAATTTCATAGTTAAGACCTGACAATGTTTAGTAAGCAGAGAAGAGATTCATGTTCTGTTTTTTATAATCTAATAGTTGTTGAGATTATATGAGCATAATTTACCCCAAATTTTCACTCCCTACAAAATGCTTCATATAATCCTCTTTGATCTCTTTCAAATGTATGGTCTCTATGCTTTTTTTATTAATTGTCATATATACACACACACACACACAGACAGACAAAGAGAGAGAGTGAAAGACAGACAGACAGACAAAGAGACAGAAGGACACAGAAAGACACACAGATACACACACATGAGAGAGAGAAGGGCAAAGGGAGGGGGAACAGAGACAGAGAGACAGAACAGGATAGACAGGACAGGAAAACAGATATTTTGGCATCTGATAACCAAGTGATATACTTTTTCATAAAGAATATATCTTTTGCTCTCAGTCATCATTATATAGTTGCCTGTTATTCATTGTGCTGGATTGGGTTATTGTTGCTGTTGTTGTTGTTGTTGTTGTTGTTGTTGTTGCTGCTGCTGCTGCAGTTGTTGTTCAAGCTCAGACTGAGGCCTCTTTAACATTTTAGTTTTAAACCCAATTTTGAGTAAAACACATACACTGAATGTTTGAATCCTTTTCTCCTGGTTGTGACAGTTCATAAGCCTTGTCAATGACACCCTCTAAGATTTGTCAACTAAAATCTCATTTTTGAATCAGTGCTGAAAACTGGGATCTTTAGTAATGTAACTGTCACAATCTACATAAGAAACATTGTTCGCTCCAGCATAAGCTTATTGAATGGAAGATAAGTTATGCTGGCCTCTATTTCCCCAGTTGATGCTTATCAAGAATGAATGCGGTCATTTCTTAACCCCTCTCTAATGGCAGCCATGGATCCTCTTGTTTCACTTCACTGGTTTCACACTGTACCTATTTTTTCATAGGGTAGATTTTTTTCAAGTAGATAATATGCCCGAAATCCTTTGGAGATTTAATATTAATTAATTTTTTATCCAGACTGAAATTATAAACTTAATTCAATTAACAATAAGATTAGGAGAAATGAAAGATGAAGCTGTTAAGCATATTAATAAGACAAAGCTATTTGTAATTCAAGATCTCTATTACTTGTCTACTTTTCTATGTGTACTTTCCTTCGTATGCTAGTGTATAAAAAGAAAGAAAAAGAGAACAATGCAAAAGCAGTCATTAATTTGAGGGTTAAAAATCATTAATCTTAGGTTTAAAAAGATGCCTCAGTGGGCAAAGGCACTTTAAGCTTCTGATCTACCTTCCATCCCTGGAATTGAAATAAACCGGCAAATCATCCATGAGTTTGACCCCTTTCTTACATAACCAAGCCATGGTACACATGTCCTCACATATGCCATGACACACACACACACACACACACACACACACACATATATATATATACACACACACATACATACATACTTACATAAATACAGAGGGAGAGAAAGACAAAAGATAGACAGAGACAGAGACAGAGAAACAGAGAAAGAAGGAGGGAGGGAGAGATAGAGAGAGGGAGAGAAAAAGAGAGATAGGGATGGAAAAAGAGAAACACAGAGAAACAGAGAGAAATAGAGAGATAGAGAGAGACAGAGAGAGCACATGTGTCGGAAACCATACAATAATCACAATTTTCTTTTTTATTAGTTGTTTGAGAATTCATTAAGATGTATTTTAAAAATCCATTCCCCTGACTTCTAATCTACTCCCCTTTTCTACATACCCAATTCTCAATCTCTCTCTCTCTCTCTCTCTCTCTCTCTCTCTCTCTCTCTCTCTGCGTGTGTGTGAGTGTGTGTGTGTGTGTATGTCTCAATGAGCTTTAAACCCATCAAATAAACTTGGTCCTGCCTTGTGTCAATTCCTAGACATTCCTTGTGTAGCAGTCACAAGCAGTCACCCATTAAAGGTAATTGCCAGTAACTTCTTAGCTAGGAGTAGGGCTTCATGCCCATCTCCAATAAACATTTTGGGATTTTGGTGTGAGCTTGTGCAAGTCTGAGGGATAGTGTCTCAATCAATTGCTATAAATTCATATGTGCAAACTCACTTCTGTGTCCTGGAAACATATTTTCCTTAGATGTTACCCACTGATTTTATCTCTTAAATTCTTTCTACTCTTATTCTGTGACATGAGATGTAAAGAGAGGCTTCTCTGATGAGTGTTGAGAAAGCTAATACTCTTTGACATTAATTATTAGAAGTCAGGTGAATACTATATCTACTCGTAAAAGTAATAATAGTAAGGTATCTAGGGACTGAGATCTGTCAATTTGGTGCCAGATATTCACTTCAACTTTTGAAACCGGGCTTAACTCCAGACAGAAAATGGTTGCTGACTCCCACAGTATCTGTGCCACTATGTCTCCAGTGGGCATATCTTCCCAGGCTTCATTGTAGCCTGAAGGGTTCATATCTGGATGAGACGGGTAATGACTTTTCTCCTATGCATAGCATCTTCCAGCACTATGAAAGCTAGCCATTACAAATGGAGGGTCCAGGTTAGTAGCAGCTTGATTACTCCATGTCTTGTGATTCAAGTACGAGGTGTTATCAGCAACAGTCTTGCTGTCAAGTTACCTGTAATGTTGAGGTACCACACTGGAGAAGAACTCATTTTTCAGTCATGATTTTCGCATTAAAGAATGATATAGAGTTGAAAAGTAGATCCTTTTATCCAAATATATTTAAATACAAGGACGATTGACATTTGTTCTCAAACACTGCTAACTTAGAATCTACTGTTAAATGAAAGTAGATCTATATGTGCATCAACATATCAATAATATCAAGTGACTACTATATACTATATCCATTTTACTGAAGGGAATACTGAAAATTTCTAAAGTTTACCTTTAATTCTCATTTCAAAAGGAGACAGGGTCTCCCTGTCCCTGCTTATTATTAGGCTATATATGTAATAATCTTCTTATGGAAAAGCGTATGGACAAAAACAGTGATTCAAATTTAACATAACACTGCCTGAATATTCAAATCTTTCTGAGCTCCTAGGAAGAGAAATATCCTGTTTACAGAAAAATAGGAAGGTAATTATCCCACATGAAGAGCTCTCCCATGCCATCACTACTGATAAAATAAAGATACAAAAGTATGTTTTCCTATGAGTCAATTAGAGACCCTAATTTGTAAGCCACAACAGTTTTAAAACATTGCATTTTACTCAGTAAAAATTGATAAACTGCTACATTTCCATTAAAGCTATTCTCATTACGTAAAGTCATTTAAAAGAAATACAATTTTTCAAGTAAAAATTTAAAGCATTTTCAGAATTTACTGACAATTATTCTTGATTAAGATGATCAAAACGCCTAATTATTTGAAAATTTAAGTACATTAAAGGGCACTTTGCTTATTCTTGTAAAAATTGTAATGTGTCAATTTTCTTTATATGCAACTCATTATTATCATCTAGAATTTATTGAACAGATCATGAAATTTATATACATATATATATATATATATATGTTTATGCTAACATAAAGATTACAAATGGTTTGATTTGTGACTGTGTATATGTTACTGAGTGTTTTCATATGGTTTTAGAACATAAAACCCATTTCTAATCATTCTGTGCCCTCTCTGATAAAAGCAAATATTTTTCAAACAGTAAATCGCACATGGATTAGAATAAGTACTGGACTAAATATTTTTGTTACTTTAAATTTCTGTTCAGTGCTTTCTGTAGTTCTGTAGTATAAACATCCAATCTAGAGATTTTACTAATTACAAATTATTCTGTCTGAGTTTCTATTCTATTTGCATGAAAACTTTTCTTATGGGGCTTGTGTAAGTATGTATGTGTGTGTATGTGCACATGAATATATGTGTTTGTGGGTGAATATATACATATATATGTGTATATATTCACATATATATATGTATATATGTATATATATACACACACATATATGTACATGCATATATGTGTGTATACATGTAAGTGTGTGTATGTGATATATATATGTGTGTGTGTGTGTGTTTGTGTAGGGATGTGTGTGTGTGTGTATGTGTGTGTGTATCTTGGGATGTTTCATGGCAACTATGTGAAAACTCTGGAGGGTAGAGAAGGCATTTTTTTGGTATTTATTCATTTCTCCATCCAGATTTGTACTTCCCATATAAAATTTGTAGTTAATGAGTATTTGAAATACCACTCAAACAAACATAATGAGAGAATTTTGGTTTATGATATTTGGTTTTATCAAAACGCACATAATATATCGATATTAGTTTCCAGTTTAAAGCAGCCCTTACTATAATAATTATAGCAGGAAGAAGTTCGTAGCTTCAATGGACATAGTGACTCAATAATAAAATCCTACATCATGGGTTACAGCAGCAAATCATGGTAAGTTTGAAGCCAGCTGAGGTTGCATAGCTAATGCTAAGACAGGCATGCTAGAGCATTAGATCCTGTCAAGGAATAGAGGAAGGAAAAGAGAAAGAGGGAAGAGAAGAAGGATGAGAAAGAGATAGAGAAAGATGAGGAAGGAGAGGAAGTAAAAAATAAAGAGGAGAGGAGAAAACAAGAAAGGAGAGGAGAAGAGAGGAAAAGAGAGGAGAGGAGAGGAGAGGAGAGGAGAGGAGAGGAGAGGAGA
>NW_021620988.1:1035041-1044414 GCF_004785775.1 Grammomys surdaster
GAGGGCAGGGCAGGGCAGGGCAGGGCAGGGCAGGGCAGGGCAGGGCAGGGCAGGACAGGACAGGACAGAGGAAGCAGCCATACCCTTCCAGGTAAAGATTATCATGCACATGCTTCAGAACCATGTTATGATTTACCTACATTGAACAATAGTTTTCTATATAATGGACATTCAATACCTGAAACAAAGACAAAACAAAATCTGTTTCAACCTGCCTGCCAGTAATTAAAGTAATGCATTTGCTTTTTTTTTTTTTTATCAAAATACTAATTGAATTGTGTAACCACAAAGAATTAGGGTAAGGAAAGGCTTTGCTTGAGACATCTTCATTGATTTTTTTCTCTTTTATTGGCCTACATTATCTTACTCTGTATTCCTGCTCCTTGTTATCATGATGGATGATTCAGAGAGAGATAGGTACTAAACAGATAACGCTCAATGCAATGGGGCTATGTGCGTCTCTCATAGCAATCTTCCTTATTTATTTCTAGTTTATTAGGTTGCATTGTGAAATCAATATTTAAAAAAAATTTCTAGCACATATACTTACTATTGGTCCCTGTTATTAAGTAAATTGTTGATAAGGCCTGATGAGAGAAGAAAATGTGAAGGCTGTCTTCCTTGACCTTAACAGAGCACACACCGGTAGTTTTCCTTATCACTGTCACAGCCCAGGGAACTATGCGCAGTAACTGCTTGTCCAAGGAATCTTTGAACTTCATGATACATGCAGAATCCTGTTACTTAAGGGCATATTGATAATAGTAGAATGTATGCTTCATTCTCATAAAACGATTATGAAAGCCAGGCAAAAAGAGATTACTCGTGTAAAGAGAATCAAAGACAAATATATTCTACTAATTCATAGACACTGCTTAAAAAAAGGCAATATACAAAACCCTGAAGATAACAAATGATTGTCTGGTAACTCATTGTTTTCACAATATCAAAACATTTTTAATAAGACACAAAGGAATATCTGGGAGTCAGTGAAACAGAATATATTTAAGATATCAATGTAGTTAAAAATATATCTGAAGAAAGTTAAGGAAATGTTGTACAAATTATAAATTTTATTGAGCCAAAGTAATTGAGCCAAATTCATTATACATGTTGGCAGCCAAAGAACATGGCTTAAAACTGAAAATGAACCCCAAGCAGAGTTATTAACTTAACAGACTGGCAAGCCAAGGACATGTAAGATTCTGCAAAGAGCCTTACCAACCTAAGACAGAAGTGTATTACTTTTGATAATGCATATTTCATGAGTACTAAGGAAAGGATTCTTATCAGAGCAACCTAAGACAGGCTGAGTCTTGTTTATGCAATAAAAAGGGGAAGAGGCAGAGAGCTTTTGGGGCTGCCTGGCAGGGATCTGACATTGGTGAAGGACAAGGAAATGGGCTGCTTAGCAGGAAACTGACATTGGTCAAGGACAAGGAAATGGGCTTCAGGTAGAAATCTGACATTAGACTAGAACAAAAACGTAATTTCAGTCAGGACTCTAAATCTTAGGTTATGAGATCTATGTGGAATGTCGTCATACTGCCATTGTTTGAGGATGTCACTGCAAGACCCTTATCTCAAATAATACTTCCATATTAAGTTATCTTACTCCTACATGGAATTCAACATTCATCTAAGAAATCAACAGATCTAACATTCCCCTCCATGGGTGACATTTAAGTCATTGGAAACACTTGCTATATATTTAAACAGCCTTAATTCATCCTCGTTTCTTCTTCCTTTGAGAGATTCTTCTTATGATTCATCTATAATGTTTGGATTTATTTTCCCATAATTCAAATTTTAAACTAATTATCCAGCACTATTATCATTATATGATGCATTCTGTATTCTATTTATATAAATGTTATTCTTTTTGACCAATCTGTCAGTATTCTGCTGATGAGGTATTTGTACCTCTGACTTTCATGGGTATATAGTAAATGATATGAAAGTATTCTTAATTTTCAGAAGGTGACATTCTACCTCCTTTACTCCTTCATGCATACTTCATTTTTTAAAGCAGTATTCACTTTATGTTTCGCAACATATATGGAAAGAATGAGTTTAAAGTGATTTGATATAATTCAAACATAAGAAAAGAAGGAATTTTAGATTACTAATTTTTAAAAATCATTTTTCTAAGTATATCAGTGTGACAAACATATTCAATGTTTACACAAACCTATTGTGCAACTATTCATGAATGGTCAATGGCATTGAAAGAAAGCCTGGATTACACAACCACTGACTAATGGGACTGACAGGTTTTGATTTCCTTTGGGATGCAAAAATGATTTTTACTATTTCAATACACAAAATTCACTTCACGTATATGGGAAGATTATGATGGAATTGCATATGGGATAAAAATAGATTTATATCCTCTTTTAGGACATATGAGTCCTTGTTCTAAAATCTATCCCTTCTCCAAGGATACTCTCTCTTTTGTAATTGTGGTTTAATCTTTTATTTCAAGTTCTTTGTTTTGTTTAAGTACTATATGTGTTATTTATCCTCAGGTTCTTGATTAATAGATTTACAGCATCTTTCAGACTGAGAGTCTTCGTCACAATATGAAATTTCTTTTTCTCTGTTAATGATAAATATATAGAATAGTACATTATTGTGTATATGAATCTTACTATTACACTGTATTATCATTATAATTTCTTATTATTGCTACCTTAGCTCCTAACATGAATTATTTCATCCACTAACCAATTAAAAAAAGAGTAGTCATAGTTATTTATTAATCCTCATTTCGCTCAAACTTAACTGAATATCCATAAAAGACAAAGATAAATGTGTCATTGTGCACTGTGCAAAACACTTTAGCAATCACTTTCAATATTGATCCCATCATTAAACATATTATTTATTACTCACAATTCAATAGTATGATAACTTGTATCAACTAGTTCTACATGAATGATTACCACTTGGATTGGGAAAGCATAGAAGACAAAGCCTTGACCTCTGAGCACATTTTTCATTGTCATTAGATATAGCTCTTTGATTAAGTACATAGTGAGCCATAAAGCTATTTATGTTAAAAACATGTCATTATTGATATGATATATATTTATAAAGATATTAAAATTGTAAGCTTTGAGATGGAGGTATATGTCTCTAATCCCAGCACTTGGGAGACAGAGAAGGCATATCTATGAATTTGAGGCCAGCCTAGTTTATAGAGAAAGTCCCAAGACAGCCAGTGCTACAAAGAGAAACCTGATCTTGAAAATAAATCAACAAATATTTTAATCAAAATCCTAGTTAAAAAGGAAAAGTAATTATAATTACAGCCTTAAAGATTTATACTAAATTTTAGTTGTTTTCTAAATAACTCCACAAACTAAATATCAGCTTAATATAAAGTAAAGGATAATATGGATATGTAGTAAAGGCATTACACATAATAATATACATGTATTATACACATATATGAGATTATAGTACTGTTCTTTATAAAACTTTCTACTTCAGAATCACAGTACTTTCTTGTATTACATCTTCTGTTATTACTCTTTCCCAGAAATCTCATGTAAATGGTGTTCATTCTGGATGGGATTTTTATGAATCTTCAACATTGTGCTCTAAGTCACTGTAGTCCAGTCAGAAATTCATGTAGAGCAATGTAGGAAACTCTTGGTGGATGATGATTTTTCCACTCAAAACATGTTTGTGTGTGTGTGTGTGTGTGTGGTTTTTTTTGACATTCTGCTGTCAAAGACTGATTTCTCAATGGGAAAATATAGAATACAGATACAAGGAAAGTTTTCTGAACATCCAGACCATCAGTATAAATATTGGTCATTCATTGTAGCTATCAGCCTCTTCATTGAAGTGGCGAAACAACCAAGATAATTGAATTTTGTTATAACTGATCTATGTAGTACACTTAATAACTGTGAAGATTTCTTGTAGGTTTATATTGTTACTACATTCTCTGTTATACTTTATTATTTATCAAAATAAAGCCATCTAACTGTTTTCTTGAAGCTAAATATGTGATTGTGTGTGTGTGTGTGTGTGTGTGTGTGTGTGTGTGTGTTTGACAAAGAGCAGAAGATTAAAGCAGAAAACAGTTTGAATTGAAGAGATTTAAAGTATAGGAGGAGGGAGAAGGAAGAATGGAAATTATGTCATGGCAGTATTCATATGTAAATTCTAATTGTATTTTAACTTTTAAAAGATGTATGTGCACTGAAGATTCTTCATAATATGAAATTATGTTCCCTGAATGGAAATTTAGATAACAAATTAGTTCTTAGGAAATTGGATAGGTTTATGATAGAGATAATAATGTCATGTTTCATGAGGAAAAGAGATGGAAGGCTTGTACACTTACATTTCTTCTGAGAAATGAATGCAATCAGTTCCTCCTAGGAACTTTTACAAATGGTTTGAATCCAGCAAAGAACATGACAGACAAGCCCTATGTCACACAGAACTTACATGTTAATGATTTAAAAGAAGAGAAAGACTTCATACATATAGAAACATATTTCAGAGCAAACTCATTGCCATAAAATCTAACAAGGAAAGTGCTCTTTACTACTAATGGGTTCATTACTAATGATAGGCTTAACTTTTATGAAGCAATTTTTATAGAATATGTCCTGAGCTATTAATCAACAGCAAAACACATGTCTTTATGAAATAGAAAGATTAGCCCCATTGACAAATAATGAGAGAATGCAAATGAAGTTTGGTTGTTTGAAAACATTAGACCATAATTGGGTAAAAATGAACAAAATCAATGAATGACATTTTTGAATGAGTAAACATTTTTTCCTTTGAAATATTTCTAATACGTTTAGTTTCCTATGATACTGAGGAAAACACTTACTATAGCATGTGTGTTGGAACTGAAAGAGAAGGTAAACAAAAATAAGAGAAAATTTTCTCTGTGGCTAGCTTTTGGTCAACTGTGGACACACTTTTACAATAGAACATTAGTAAATATTTATGAGCTTCTAGGTTCCACACCAATAAATTGTTTTATTATTCATGTTGATTTGTTTGATATAAGTGGTAGATATGAATAGGTTAGCTTTAATAGTTTTAAACTTGATTTCTCTTCTTTAAAATTAAGATTTTAACAGTGAAGATAAAGTTAATAAAAATGAAGACTTGTTAGTGGGGTGTTTTGGGTATAGCTTCTGATATTTCTAGGATACAAAAATCTCACAGCAAATGTTCCTGATTCTCAGGGCCTTACAATCTTTCTATCTCCCTTCTGCAATGATAACTGAACCTTCAGTGCACTAGCTGTGTTGTAGAGTTATCCATTGAGACTGGGATCCAAGCTCTAAATTTTGACTGGATAAGGTTGTCTGTACCTGTCTCTCATGAAATTTTAAACATTATTGGCTTAATATGAGTTGAAGAAAGACAGTTATAGACATACCAAAATGTAAGGGGGGAAAGCCCATGATGCCTCAACCCTATACAAATACTACAGGAGACTAAGAAATGCTGAGAACTAGAGAAATAATCTTGCCCCCAAAAGAACACAGCAATTAGATATCCACTACCAAATGGTCAGCCTGAAAAATTACATCCAAGTAATATTATATGGACTGAGTAGGTCTTACTTATGTATTTATGAATATACATGAAAATCTCTCTCTCTCTCTCTCTCTCTCTCTCTCTCTCTCTCTCTCTCTCTCTCTCTTTCTCTCTCTCTCCCATATGCACACACATATGCATGCGCATGCACACACATGCACACACACGCCATGTGGCCATGTGCATATGCATATCTATGCATGCATTTGTAATAATAATTAATGAAAAAAGACGCTGTAAATTTAAAAAAGAATGGAGTGGTATATGAGAGAGCTCAGAGGGAGGAAAACTATGTGATTAAACTATAAGAACAAAATATACTTTTAATAAAAGGCAAAACTTTGGGGATTTTCCCCCTCATCTCATCTCACTAGCCCACTCCTATTTTAAAGGCTGCTTTTCCTTTTTTAGTTAATTATTTTATTTATTTACAGTCCGGATGTTGCCCTCAAGCCAGTCCCCCTCCCCACACAGTTCTTCATCTCATTTATCTTTTCTTGCCTCTAGAGAATGTTCTTCCTCTTCTCATCTCCTGTCGATGCCCTTTCCCTGGGACCTCAGGTATCTACAGGATTAGGGGCATATCCTCTCCAAATGAGGCCAGACAAGTCCTCTGCTACATATGAGCTGGGGGCCTTGGACCAAACAGTGTATGTTCTTTGGTTGGTGGCTTAGTGTCTGGGGGACCCAGGAGTCCAGGTTAATTGAGACTGCTGGTCTTCCTATGGGATTGCCATACCCTTTGGCTCCTTCAGTCTTTTCCTTAACTCTTCTATAGGTATCACTGACCTCAGTCAAATGAGGGGCTATAAGTATCTGCATCTGTCTCAGTGAGCTGCCGGTAGAGCCTCTCAGTGCAGAGCCATGCAAGGCTCCTGTCTACAAGTACAACATAGCATCAGTTTTTAGCTTTGGTGCCTGCCCATGAAATTGATCCCAAGTTTGGCTGGTCACTGGACAGCTGTTCCTTCAGTCTCTGATGCATTTTTGTCCCAGCACTTCTTTTAGACAGGGACAATTCTGGGTCAGAAATTTTGACCTTGAGTTGGTTACCTAGTCATTCCACTTGGGATCCTGTCTATGTGCTCGAGATAGACTCTTCAGGTTCCCTGTGCCCACTGTTGGGCATTTCGGATAAGGTTACTCCCATTGAGTCCTGAGTGTCTCTCACATTCCAGGTCTTTGGTACTTCTAGAAAGTCCTCGCACCCTAATTCCCACTCCCAGAAATTGCATATTTCCGTTCATTCGCTTGGCCCTCTGGGATTCTATACTGTCTTCCCCCATACCTGATTGTGCCCCCATTTTCATCTCCCTCTCCCATCTCCCATCCAAGTCCCTACCTTTCTCCACATCCCATAATAAATTTGTTCTACCATTTAAGTGGGATTGAAGCATCTTCACATGGGCCTTCTTTCTTGTCAATCTTTTTACAATCCATGGGTTGTATCATGGGTAGTCTGTCTTTTTGGCTAATATCCACTTAGCAGTACATGCATGTTCTTTTTGGTCTGGGTTACCTTTCTCAGGATGATATTTTCTAGTTCTATCCATTTGCCTGCAAAATTCAAAATGTCCTCTTTTAATAGCTGAATAGTATTCCATTGAGTAAACTAACCACACTTTCTGTATCTTTTCTTCAGTTGAGATGCATCATGGTTGCTTACAGCTTCAGGCTATTATAAATAAAGCTGCTATAAACAGAGTGGATCATGTGTCCTTGTGTTATGATAGAGCATCTTGTGGGTATGAGCAGTATACCTGGATCTTTTTCAAGGATGATTGTACCAACTTGCAACCCCACCAGCAATAAAGGAGTGTTCCTCTTTTTCCACATCCTAGCCAGCATGTGGTGTCACTTAGGTTGTTGATCTTAGCCATTCTGGTTGGTATAGTATGAAATCTCAAGATCATTTTGATTTTTATTTTCCTGATGACTAAGGATGTTGAAGATTTCTTTGTTTCTTGGCCATTCAAGATTCCTCTGCTGAGAATTCTGATTAGCTTTGTATCCCATTTTTTAATTGGATTGTTTGGTTTTATTTGGAAGTTAACTTCTTTAATTCTTTATATATTTTGGATATTACCTTCTATCAGATCTAGGGAGAATGAAGATCTTTAGGTTGCTGTATTGTCCTGTTGATATTGTCCTTTGCCTTAGAGAAACTTTCCAGTTAGTGGAGGTGATCTGAGAGCCCAAGCCATTGGTGGTCTGTCCAGGAAATTTTTCCCATGCCAATGTATTTGAGACTCTACCCCACTTTCTCTTCTGTGGGATGCAATGTATACGGTTTTATGTTGAGGTCCTTAATACACTTGGACTTGAGCTTTGTGCAAGGTGATAAATATGGTTCCATTTCCATCCTTCGGTATACAGACTGCCAGTTAGACCAACATCATTTATTAAAGATACATTCTTGTTTTCTACTGTAGGGTTTTGGATTCCTTGTCAAATAGCAAGTATCGGTAAGTGTACGGGTTTATTTTTGGGCCTTTGATTATGTTCCACTGGTTCACGTGCTTGATCTGGATCAAAGTCTTTATCACTATTGCTCTGTAGTTCAGGGATGGAGGTTTCCCCAGGAGGTTCTTTTATTGCTGAGAATTTCCATATGAAATTGAGAACTACTATTTTCATGACTGTGAAGAACTGTGTTAAAATTTTGATAGAGATTGTGCTGAATCTGCAGATTGCTTTTGGTAAGATGGCCATTTTCACTGTTAATTCTACTGATCTGTGAGTGTGGGATATCTTTCCATCTTCTGAGGTCTTCTTTGATTTATTTCTTCAGAGAATTAAAGTTCTTGTCATTCAGATCTTTCACTTGCTTGGTTAGAGTACACCAATATATCTTAGATTATTTTGTGGCTATTGTGAAGGGTGTTGTTACCCAAATATCTTTCTCAGCCTATTTATCACTGGTATAAAGGAAGGCTACTGCTTTCTTTGAGTTAATTTTATATCCTGCCACTTTCCTGAAGTTATTTCTTAGCTGTAGAAGTTCTCTGGCAGAATTTTAGGGTACACTTACATATATTATCGTATCGAATTGTGATAATTTGGCTTCTTCTTTTCCAATTTGTATCCCCTTGACCTCCTATGGTTGTCTAATTGTTCTAGCTAGAACTTCAAGCACTATATTGAATAGATAGGGAGAAAGTCTTGTCCTTTGTTTTAGTGGGATTGCTTGCATTTGCTTTCCATTTAATTTTATGTTTGCTGTTGGTTAACAGTATATTGCTTTTACTAAGATTAGGTATGTGCCATGAATCTGTGATATCTCTAAGACTTTCTTTTTTGTTTGTTTTTTTTCGAGACAGGGTTTCTCTGTGTAGTCCTGGATGTCCTGGAACTCCCTCTGTAGACCAGGCTGGCCTCGAACTCAGAAATCAGCTTGCCTCTGCCTCCCAAGAGCTGGGATTAAAGGCGTGTGCCACCACTGCCCGGCTCTCTAATACTTTTTAACATGAAGAGGTCTTGTTATTTTTCAAAGAATTTTTTAGCATCTTAAGAGATGATCATGTGACTTTTTTCCTTGAGTTTGATTATATAGTAGATTAAGTTTTTTTATTTTTTTACGTTGAACCATCCCTTCGTCTCTGGAATGAAGGCTCCTTTATTGTAGTGAATGATGGTTGTCTTCCTTCCTCTCTTTCTTTCCTTCTTTCTTTCCTTCCCTCTTCCTTTCCTTCCCTCTTTCTTTCCTTCCCTCTTCCTTCCTTCCTTCCTTCCTTCCCTCCCTCCCTCCCTCCCTCCCTCCCTCCCTCCCTCCCTCCCTCCCTCCCACCCT